>NC_046167.1:36476875-36727310 GCF_011064425.1 Rattus rattus | reverse complement strand
TTCCTGAACAAAACACCAATGGCTTATGCTCTAAGATCAAGAATCGACAAATGGGATCTCATAAAACTACAAAAGTTCTGTAAGGCAAAGGACACTGTGGTTTAGGACAAAAGCGGCAACCAACAGATTGGGAAAAAGATCTTTACCAATCCTACAACAGATAGAGGCCTTATATCCAAAAATATACAAAGAAATCAAAAAGTTAGACCACAGAGGGAGACAAATAACCCTATTAAAAATGGGGTTCAGAGCTAAACAAAGAATTCACAGCTGAGGAATGCTGAATGGCTGAGAAACACCTAAAGAAATGTTCAACATCTTTAGCCATAAGGGAAATGCAAATCAAAACAACCCTGAGATTTCACCTCACACCAGTGAGAATGGCTAAGATCAAAAACTCAGGTGACAGAAAATGCTGGCGAGGATGCAGAGAAAGAGGAACACTCCTCCATTGTTGGTGGGATTGCAGACTGGTACAACCATTCTGGAAATCAGTCTGGAGGTTCCTCAGAAAATTGGACATTGAACTGCCTGAGGATCAAGCTATTCATCTCTTGGGCATATACCCAAAAGATGCCCCAACATATAAAAAAGACACGTGCTCCACTATGTTCATCGTAGCCTTATTTATAATAGCCAGAAGCTGGAAAGAACCCAGATGCCCTTCAACAGAGGAATGGATACAGAAAATGTGGTACATCTACAGAATGGAATATTACTCAACTATCAAAAAACAACGACTTTATGAAATTGTGAGGCAAATGGTTGGAACTGGAAAATATCATCCTGAGTGAGCTAACCCAATCACAGAAAGACATACATGGTATGCACTCATTGATAAGTGGCTATGAGCCCAAATGCTTGAATTACCCTAGATGCCTAGAACAAATGAAACTCAAGACGGATGATCAAAATGTGAATGCTTCACTCCTTCTTTAAAAGGGGAACAAGAATACCCTTGGCAGGGAAGAGAGAGGCAAAGATTAAAACAGAGACTGAAGGGACACCCATTCAGAGCCTGCCCCACATGTGGCCCATATATATACAGCCACCCAATTAGACAAGATGGATGAAGCAAAGAAGTGCAGAAGTGTAGATAGCTCCTGAGAGACACAGCCAGAATACAGCAAATACAGAGGCGAATGCCAGCAGCAAACCACTGAACTGAGAATAGGACCCCCGTTGAAGGAATCAGAGAAAGAACTGGAAGAGATTGAAGGAGCTCGAGACCCCTTATGAGCAACAATGCCAAGCAACCAGAGCTTCAGGGACTAAGCCACTACCTAAAGACTATACATGGACTGACCCTGGACTCTGACCTCATAGGTAGCAATGAATATCCTAGTAAGAGCACCAGTGGAAGGGAAGCCCTGGGTCCTGCTAAGACTGAACCCCAGTGAACTAGACAGTTGGGGGGGCGGCAATGGGGGGGGTGGGGAGGAACACCCATAAGGAAGGGGAGGGGAGGGGATGTTTGCCGAAACCGGAAAGGAATAACACTCAAATGTATATAAGAAATATTCAAGTTAATAAAAAAAATATATAAAAATAAAAAAAAACCTAAGGAAAGACATCAGGAGTCATAGATGCAAGCATCACAACAGAATAGAAGAGATAGAAGAGAGAATCTCCCGGGCAAAAGAAACCATAGAAAACATTGACACAATAGTCAAAGAAAATGCAAAATACAAAAAGATCCTAACACGAAACATCCAGAAAAATCTAGGGCACAATGAGAAGATTAAACCTAAGCATAATAGGTGTAGAAGAGAGCAAAGATTCCCAAATTAAAGGGCCAGTAAATACCTTCAAAAAAATTATACAAGAAAACTTCCCTAACCTAAAGAAGCCATGAACATACAAGAAGCCTACAGAACTCCAAATAGTTTGGACCAGAAAACAAACTCCTTCTGTCACATAATAATCAAAACAGCAAATGTACAAAACAAAGAAAGAATATTAAAAGTAGTAAGAGAAAAAGGTCAAGTAACATATAAAGGCAGATGTATCAGAATCACACCAGCCTTCTCACCAGAGAATATGAAAGCTAGAAGACCCTGAGCAGATGTCATACACACCTAAGAGAATACAAATGCCAGCCCAGGCTACTATATCCAGCAAAATTCTCAATTACTATAGATGGAGAAACCAAGATATTCCATGAGAAAACCAAATTTACACAATATCTTTCTACAAATCCATCCCTACAAAGTATAATAGATGGAAAACTCCAACACAAGGAGGAAAACTATACCTTAGAAAAAGCAAGAAAGTAATCTTTCAACCAACTCAAAAGAAGATAGCCACAAAAACATGATTCTACCTCTAACAACAAAAATAACAGGAAACAACAATCATTGGTTGTGAATATCTCTCAACATCAGTGGACTCAATCCCCCAATAAAAAAAAACATAGGCTAAAAAATAGACTAAATGACTGGATACGTAAAGCGAACCCAGAATTTTGCTGCATACAGGAACTGCACCTTAGTGACAAATACAGACATTTCCTCAGAGTAAAAGACTGGGAAAATTTTCCAAGCAAATGGTCCCAAGAAAGAAACTGGAGTAGCTATTCTAATATCAAATAAAATCAATTTTCAATCAAATGTTATCGAAAAAGACAAGGAAAGACACTTTGTAGATGTCAAAGGAAAAAAGTCACCAAGATGAACTCTCAATTCTGAACATCTATGCTCCAAATGCAAAGGCACCCACATTCATAAAAGAAATTTTACTAAAGCTCAAAGCACATATAGCACCTCATATAATAATAGTGGGAGACTTCAACAACCTGCTCTCATCAATGGACAGATTATAGAAATAGAAATTAAACTAACAGAATTTATGAACCAAATGGATTTAACAGATATTTATATTATACACTTCATCCTAAAACAAAAGAATATACGTTTTTCTCAGCACTTCATGGTACCTTCTCCAAAACCATATAATCAGTCAGAAAACAGGCTGTAACAGGTACAAGAAGGTAGGAATAATCCCATACATGCTATCAGATCACCATGGACTAAGGTAATTCTTCAATACAAAAATAACAACACAAAGTCCTCATGCTCATGGAAGCTGAACAATGACAACAACTTGGTCAAGGAAGAAATAAAGAAAGAAATTTAAGATTTTTAGAATTTAATGGAAATGAAGGCACAACATACCCAAACTTGTGGGATACAATGAAAGCAGTGCTAAGAGGAAAACTCATGGCTCTGAGTGCCTCCAAAAAGAAACTGGAGAAAGCATACACTAACAGCACACCGAAAAGCTCTAGAACAAAATAAAGCAAATACACCCAGGAGGAGTAGAAGGCAGGAAATAATCAAACTCAGAGCTGAAATCAACCAAGTAGAAACAAAAAGGACTATACAAAGAATCAACAGAACCAGGAGCTGGTTCTTTGAGAAAATCAACAAGATAGATAAACCCTTAGCCAGACTAACCAGAGGGCAGAGAGACTGTATCAAATTAATAAAATCAGAACTGAAAAGGGAGACATAACAACAGAATCTGAGGAAATTCAGAAAATTATCAGATCCTACTACAAAAAGGTGGTATTCAATAAAACTGGAAAATCTGGAGGAAGTGGACAATTTTCTGGACAGATACCAGGTACCAAAGTTAAATCAGGATCAGATAAAACATCTAAACAGTCCAATAACTCCTAAAGAAGTAGAAGCAGTCATTAAAAGTCTCCCAACAAAAAAAGCCCTGGACCAGATGGTTAAATATACATAAATCTATCAACATAATCCACTATATAAACAAATTCAAAGAGCCTCATCTCATTAGATGTTGAGAAAGCCTTTGACGAAATTCAACACCCCTTCATTGTAGGTTGTTGTCTTTTGCAGGTGAGGGCTGGCGTAGGATGGGTCAAGGACGGTGATTGGACAGTAAAAAGTAAGGCGGGGACAAAAGTTTTGTAAGATGGGAAAGAAGTGGAAAAAACAGAACAACCAAGAAGGAGGCACAGAAGAACGGCCCAGATCCGTGTGGCCTTAAATGGTCATAGGTGGCTAAGACCACCTTTCTTAAGGGATGGATTTTGATGGATCAATTTAACATATCTAGGTGGGCGGATTATATCTTTATCAATTGGTTGTGAGTTTATTTTGTGAACTGATTATAGATTGAGAATTTAACATATAAATCTGATTGTTAAATTGCTGCCTACTGAGTCTTGGTTTTAATGGTTTGCTGGAGTTTATACTATAACTACCAGGGGGCAGTTGCTGAGAGTGTGGGCAGAGTCCACAACAGGGAGCTGCAAAAGGCCAGCCACTGCTGGACCTCTAGTGTCCAGATTTGACTGGGTAGCTGGGACCAGAGAGTTCCCAGTTGGCCAGCTGGGAGAGGGTGACTAGCAATGGAGGCAGAGAGATCTCTGGGGCTTGAGGATAGCTAGAGGTAATGTGGTGTGGTGCCACACTAGAACTGGCTGCTGCTGAGATGAATGTACGCCGCAGATGCCACCACCACCCCCGCCAGCCCCCTGGCATGGGCTTGGGATAAAAGATGTTTTTATTTAATTATTACATCAACAGGTGGCGAACCAAAAGTGTTAGGGAAGAATCTACTAAAAACTTAAGCTTATCAGCCTAAAAGTTAAGAGGTGTGTTTTATTTTCTAAGTGAGAAAGGGCTGGGGCCATGATGAGTCATATGATGGCCCATGGGCGGGAACCTTAAGTAAAGGAACAGAGGGGAGTCGCTCACAGACTCTAGGTCCCCCTGCTGTGAAAAGTGCTGGCTGCTCCTAGCCGCAGCCAGCTGCCTGCTTCCTTAGCAGATGTTGATTAGAGTAAGATTTATTTAAAAGCCTGGTTTATTTGCTTTTAGAACAGACTTATATCAGAGTTTGTCTGAATCATGTGGGGAATTTTGCCCGACTCAGGACGAAGGAACAAAAAAAATAAGTAGAAAAGTTTGTAGCACCAGGCAGAAGACATACAGACATATTTTATTGAAGATATAAAAATTAAAGTCTGACGCTCCAGGTAGAGAGCATAACAGATACATTTTGGTCTAAGGGAGGTTCATATTCTTTCTTTAACATGGGCTCCGCGGAAATTTTGGGCTAAATCCTGGTTTGACAAGTTGCTTACTTCTTATTGATATTGGTATTAATATAAGTGTGATTAAATTATTTTTATGAATTATCCTACTAATGTCATATGGTTCGACGATGCTGGCTAGCGAGGGTTTGTGGTTATTTTTAATATTTACCACAGCAGGAGGCTCATATTCTCTTAACGTGGGCTCCATGGGAATTTTGGGATGATTTCCTGGCATGGCAGATTAGAGGAGCCTAAACAGGCTCATAAAAGTTTGTTTAGCAAATCATACTGTAGAGTCACCATGGTGACTGTGGGCAATGCAGAGAATACTGCTGTTAGACAATGGGTCTTGTGGTGCTCAGATGCTTGCAATATCCATGACTCTGAAATAAGCTAGAGCCATCCCCAAGTCATGACTAAATGGACTCCTCCATTTCTTTGGAGCACAAGATCTGGCATCCAGTTGACTGACTATGATTTGTATTTGGGACCTAGCCTCTGTAGAAAGGGTAAGGCTTCTGACAGAAAATCTTGCACCAAAACACTGGATGGTCAATGGTGGTGCTAGCCAATAACCATGCCCTGAGTCTACCCTGCAGCCTCCAAAAGAGATTTCAAAAATTCAAACTTAGCAACATTTCATTTGTGGCTTTGGCTTGTTGTCCCTTTTTATTTTAAATACAGTATAATTTCTAGCATTAAAAAAAAGTTTGTTTAGTTTACTTCCTTTTTAAAAATTGTTTTAATTTTCATAATGGGTCTTGAGTCTTGTGGTTATATTATTTCTCTGAGAGAGAGAGTGAGTGCAAGATACAAACTTTTCTGGTTTCCAACTAAACAAAATATTTTGGGAGAAAGGTTTTGTCTTTGTGTTTTTTTTATTTATTTATTTTTTTTTTTGAGATTTTATTTCCTTTATTGAGAAACTTAAGTCTTGGGTACATCAAAACCAATTTCTGGTAGAGGGGAAGAGGGTGATTAGGCTCTGGACACCTTCCAGAGCTATGTGAATCAGATTTGATAGAGGTTGACCTCCTAAAAACTAGATTCAAGAGAATCAAACAAAAAGTTATCTTGATACTACAATTGTGTCTTGAGATTTATACATTACAGGAGAGCTAGAGGGAGTGTGGCATGGTGGCGCAGTAGAACCGGCCAATGCCGAGATGACCACACCATGCAGATGCTATGTGGCTCTGCAGTGCTGGCACTAGCGAGGCTTAATTTTTACTTAATAATTACTGCAACTCGGAAAGATAAGGAATTCAAGGCCATACCTAAACATAGTAAGCACTATATAGAGCAAACCAGTAGCCAATATCAAACTAAATGAAGAGAAATTTGAAGCAATCCCACTAAAATCAGGGACTAGACAAGTCTGCCTACTCTCTCCCTACTTATTCAGTAGAGTACTTTAAGTCCTAGTTGGAGCAATTAGACAACAAAAAGAGGTCAAAGGGATACAAACTGGAAAAGAAGTCAAAATATCACTATTTTGAGAAGATATGATAGTATACTTAAGTGACCCCAAAAATTCCACCAGAGAACTCCTACACCTGATAAACAACTTCAGCAAAGTGGCTAGATACAAAATTAACTTAAACGAATCAGTAGCCTTCCACTACTCAAAGGATAAACAGGCTGAGAAAGAAATTAGGGAAATGTCACCCTTCACAATAGTCACAAACAATATAAAATACCTCAGTGTGACTCTAACCAAGCAAGAGAAAGATCTGGATGACAAGAACTTCACGTCTCTGTAGAAAGAAATCAAAGAAGATCTCAGAAGAAGGAAAGATTTCCCATGCTCATGGATTGGCAGAATTAATATAGTAAAAATGGCCATCTTGCCAAAAGCAATCTACAGGTTCACTGCAATCTCCATCAAAATCCCAAGTCAATTCTTCACAGAGTTAGAGCAATTTGCAAATTAATTTAAATTAACAAAAAACCTAGGACAGTAAAAATTGATCCATTCTTATCTCCTTGTACAAAGCTCAAGTCCACATAAAACCAGATACACTGAATCAAATAGACAAGAAAGTGGGGAAGAACCTTGAGTACTTGGGCAAAGGGGAAAACTACCTGAACAGAACACCAATGGTTTATGCTCCAAGATCAAAAATCAACAAATAGGACCTCATATAATTGAAAAGATTTTCTAAGACAAAGGATACTGCCAATAGGACAAAACAGCAACCCACAAATTGGGAAACGATCTTTATCAATCCTACATCCAATAGAGGACTAATATCCAAAATATAAAAGAACTCAAGAAATCAGACTCCAGAAAATCAAACAGCCCTATCAAAAAATGAGGTACAGAGCTAAACATTGAATTCTTGACTGAGGAACACCAAATGTCTGAGAAGCACCTAAAGAAATGTTCAACATCCTTAGTCATTGGGGAAATTCAAATCAAAACAACCCTGAGATTCCACCTTGCACCAGTCAGAATGGCTAAGATAAAAAAAACTCAGGTGACAACAGATGTTTGCAAGAATGTGGAGAAAGAGGAACACTCCTCCATTGTTGGTGGGATTGCAAGCTGGTACAACCACTCTGGAAATCAGTCTGACAGTTCCTCAGAAAATTGGACATAGTACTACCTGAGGACCCAGCTGTACCACTCCTGACACATGCTGCAACATATAACAAGGACGCATGCTCCACTTCGCTGACAAGAGCCTGATATAGCTGTCTCATGAGAGGCTTTGCCAAAGCCTGACAAATACAGAGGCGAATGCTAACAGCCAACCACTGAACTGAGAACAGGGTTCCCATTGGAGGAGTTAAAGAAAGAATTGAAGGAGCTGAAAGGGCTTGCAAGTCCATAAGATCAAGAATAATAACCAACCAGAGCTCCCAGGGACTAAACCACCATCCAAAGAGTACACATGGATAGACCCATAGCTCCAGTTGCATATATAGCAGAGGATTGCCTTGTTGGGCACCAATGGGAAGAGAAGCCTTTGTTCCTCCCAAGGCTGGACTCCCCTAGTATAGGGGAATGTCAGGGCAGGGATGTGGGAAGAAGTGGGTGATTGGGTGGGGAACATCCTCATACAAGAAGGAGGAGGGGGGTTGGGATAGAGGGTTTATGGAAGAGAAACCAGGAAAGGGGATAACATTTGAAATGTAAATTTAAAAAAACTCAAAAAGAAAAGAAAGGAAATATCATTCTGAATGAGATAACCTAATCACAAAAGAACAGACATTGTATGCACTCACTAATAAGTGGATATTAGCCCAAAAGCTTGGAATACAATTGACAAACCACATTAAGCTCAAGAAAAGGAAGACCAAAGTGTGGATGCTTCAGTCCTTCTTAGAAAGGGGAACAAAAATACTCACAGGAGGAAATATGGAGACAAAGTGTGGAGCAGAGACTGGAGGAAAGGCCATCCAGAGTCTGCTCTACCTGGGGGATCCATGCCATATTCAGATACCAAACCCAGACAAGAAGTGCATGCTGGCAGCATTCTGATTGAGCTGTCTCCTAAGAAGCTCTGCCAGAGCCGGACAAATACAGAGGCAGATGCTTGTAGCCAATCATTGAACTGAGAATGGGGTTTCCAATGGAGGAATTAGAGAAAGGACTAAAGGAGCTTGCAACCCCAGAACAACAATGTCAATCAACCAGACCTCCCAGAGCTCCCAGGGACTAAACTACCATCCCAAGAGTACATAGGGATGGACCTATGACTGCATCTGCATATGTAGCAGAGGACGGCCTTGTTGGGCATCAATGGGAGGAGAGGCCCTTGGTCCTGTCAAGGCTATATGCCCCAACATAGGGGACTGTCAGGGTGGGGAGGTGGGAGGGAGTGGGTGGGTGTGTGAGAGAGTACACTCATAAAAGCAGGGGGAGGGGAGAAGGGATAGATGGTTTCTGGAGGGGAAACTGGGAAAAAGGATAACATTTTAAATGTAAACCAAAAAAATATCCAATAAAAGAAATGAATTTTTTTAAAAAACATGAATGTATACCCTGTCTAAAAAAAACAGAAGAAGAAGAAAGGAAAGAAGGAAAAAGAGACATCCTCCTCATCATATAATAGTTAGAAAACTAAATATAAAGAACAAAGAAAGATATTAAAAGTAGAAAAACTAAAGAAAGTGAGATGCCAAGTCTCAAAAAGGGGAGGGGGGACCTGTGGAATAACACATTGTTCAGTTGAACTCTCAGAAGTCAGGAAGGTCTGCATGGATATGTTTCAAGTTCTGAAATACAACAATCTATAACCTAGACTAACATCCCCAGGAAATAGTTCTGTGAAAAATTTTCATGATAGAATTTGCTAAAGAAATTTATAACCACAAGCTAGCCCTGAAGAAGATACTTGAAGACGTCATTGAGACAATAGAAAAAGAAAATCCATTCATGAGGCCACGGAAATAATTTTATTATTTTTATAATAGATTAATAGTTAAACATTTCTCTTCAATATAGTAGTAGAAGTCTAATCCCAGTACTCAGGAGGCAAATGTAGGTGGATCTCTGAGTTCAAGACCAGCCTGATCTACAGATTGAGTTCTAGGACAGGAAGGGATACACAGAAAAACCCTGTCTTATGAAACAAAAAAAAAACAAAGAGAGAGAAGAGAGAAGCCAATAAAATAAATGCAAATAATCAAGAAAGAAATACAAATATTTCTATTTGCAGGTAATATAATTCTATATATGAGAACAAAAAAGTCTTAAGCTGATAAACACTTTCTACAAAGTTGGCAGGATAGACAATCAACCCATAAAAAGTCAGTAGCCGGGGTTGGGGATTTAGCTCAAAGATAGAGCGCTTGCCTAGCAAGTGCAAGGCCCTGGGTTCGGTCCCCAGCTCCGAAAAAAAAGAAAAGGAAAAAAAAAAGTCAGTAGCCTTTCTATACACCAGCAAAAACTGAAAAACAGTCAAGGCAATAATCATAATCGCCTCAAAAACTAATTGCTTTCAAATAAGTCTAGGCAAGGAAAACACTATAAGATGGGAATCTGTCTATGCCCATGGGCTGGAAGACTCAGTACTGTCAAAATGGCTGTCCAACCAAAAGAAATCTGGAGCCAATGCAATCCCCTTCAAATTCCAATTACATTCCTCACAAAACTATTTTAAAAATCTTGAAATGCACACGGAAGTATAAGAGACCCCAGTCAGTCAAATCAATCCTCAGCACAAAGGAACACTGAGGGAGGAATCAATTTAATTGATATTAAATTATACTACAGAGCTATGTTACACATTGGAGAAAAGAAGCATTTTTAACAAATCCTGCTGACTGGATACTCATATGTAGAGGAATGAAATGAAATCCTTATTCTCACTCTGCTCTGAAAACATTTCTAAATGAGTCAGGAGTCACAGCATAAGAATGGAAACTGAAGCTATTCAAGGAGTACAGGTAAGACACAGGTAAGGCCTTTCTACAACAGACAAGAAGTGAGGTCAATAATCAACAAATAGAACTTCATGAAATTAAAAAGCTTCTGCACAGCAAAGAAAAGGGTCAACTGAGTGAAGAAACCTAAATGAGATCAAACTTTTGGCAGCAAAACATTTAGTAGAGGATTATTACCTAGAATATGAGGAACAGGCAATCCAATCAAAAGGGCAGGCTAGGGAACTCAACTGAGCTCTCAAAAGAAGATGTGCAAGTGGCTAGTGAACATTTTACATATCTCAAAATCAGTGTTCCTTAAGGAAATACAAATTAAACTAATTTCAGATTCTGTCTCAGCCAAGTTACATTGGCCACCACCAAGAAAAAAAATGAAAGTTCAGGCATAGTGACACAAGCCTTTAACCCTAGCACATAGGAAGAGGAGGCAGATGGATCTCTGTGAGTTCAAAGTCAGCCTGGTCTACATTAGAGATCAAGACCAGTCAGTGCTACCCTGAGCCCCTGTTTCAAACAACAACAACAACAACAACAACAACAACAACAACAACAACAACAACAACAACTACGAAAAGAAATACAGAAAACAAGTGGCAACAAGTGCTGGTATGGAAGTAAGGACACGAGAGCCTTTCTCTGCCTCTGCTGTTGGTGGGGATGGAAAGTGGTGCATCCACTGTGGAAATCAGTGTGAAATTTTCTCAAAAAGCTAAAAGTAGGACTATCATATGGTCCATCTCTACCACTCCTGGGCATATACCCAAGACTCCATATCCTCTGTAGAGATATTTGTGAATTCATGTTAACTGCTGTTCTGAGTCCACCCAGTTCAACGTAGCTGAGACCCTATGCATGTTGTCACAACTTCAGTGAGTTCACATGTGCACCTGCCCAGCTGTGTCCAAGAAGACACTGCACCGTTAAAGTCACCCACTGTCCGTCTCTTACAAGTTCTCTGTCTCCTCTGCCGATGTTCAGCCTAGATGTTGCTATAGGTTTGTAGGTTCAATTTCTAAACTCTAAATGAAGCTTTGTCTGCAACTCCAATTTTAAGAAATCTTATGACCTCCTCTGTTACAGCTCTGAGGGCCAAAGCTCCTGTGTCAAGACCCAAGGAATACCAAGACCCAAGGAATACCAAGACGTCACACTGCATGGCAAACCTCACAGAAGAGATTTACTGGAAGAAACACGGAAGAGTTGCTGCTTCTGCTCCAGAGAGAAGCAGCAAAGAACTGGGCAGGAGGCAAACTTTATATAGGTTTTTGGGGTGGAGGATGGGGTGGGGGGAGGGTCCAGAGTGGCCTAGGATTAGTGGGATTTTATAGCCTGATCTTGGGGGTAAGCTCAGGGATTGGTGGGATTTTGTGACTTAATTATGGGAAAAGGTCAGGGATTGGTGAGATTTTGCAGCTTGGACTTTTTTCTTGGTCAGATGGAGTTTGGCCATCTTTGTCTCAGGAGCTGAAAATGGCCTTTAGGGCCCTTAGAGAAGTCTAGGAGATGGGGCCTGGCCACTCTCATACCTCAAGGGGGCTTACATTTCTGGCCCCTTGGGCATCAGACATGGCACACATACATACATGCAGGCACTCAAGCATATAAAATAAAAATAAATAACTCTAAAACAATTTCCAAGCCAGCAAGATATATTCAATAATGTAATACTAGCACAGATATTATTGGAGTAATCAAACATTTTTCTGATAGAATTTAAGGCCTACTCCCCAAGACAGAGCACATACCTGGCATTGTAATCAGGACCAAGACGCTGTGCCTAGATATGCCATAGGCCATGGGAAAGAACCATTATCTTACTAAAAGGGTATTTGTAGAAAGAATCTCTTGTACACTGTGCAAAAGCATTACCTGTCAATAAAAAGCTGATTGGCCAATGAGCCGATGCAGGAGTAAAAGATGAGGCATCAATAGAGAGATTGGAATTCTGGGATAAAGTCATGCATGGGAAAGATTCACCCTGAACTCTCAGAAATACAGAAACGGAAGGAGAGGGAACTAGCCACATGACATACCAGACAACTTTAAACAGGATAATTGTTATGGGCTATTGGAAATGAGCCAAAGCTATTGGCCTTGGCATTTGTTCATATATAAGACGTCTCAGAGTTATTGTTTTGGAGAACTTGGCTGAAGGTGAAAAAGCCTACGATTACAAAAGTCATTCACTGCCATGCATAGAATCCAAACTTAGAAAGAACCAAGCTTAGGGCTTGAGAAGTTCTGGGTGGCAGGCATGAACAAGTACTCTCCCAAAGCAGAGCAGGTTCCGAGATAGATACTGAGACCTGAAATGGAGTGTACTTCACAGGCACAGAGGCCCACGTCCTAACTCAGTGCTAAGGCTGTTCATCTGTCTCCTAGGACAGGAGCCTGAGGATACCATAGCTGCAGCTTTCCCCAGGCACAGCATGGATCCAGAGCAAGACTGAAAAGCCCAATAGAGAGAGTTAGATGGCCCAATTCAGATCCATGCAGGAAAAGTCTACTACTATCTAGAGAAAGCGACACACCCGAGTGAGGTGTGGTAAAGCCAGAAGCCAACAGCCTGCTTGATGCGCTAGCTGAGTGGCAGAAAGATGCCAGTTACTGTTATGTGGAAACAGCGGGGGAAAGTTGAAAAGTCAACAGACTTAGTAAAAATTTTGGGAAGTACTGAAGGAAAGTTAGTGATTAAAGAGAAAATAATTTCTATGTTTAAAATAGAGAAAAATGCAATGACAGAGAACACTTGGACTCTGTATGATTTTTTTTTCTGTTTATCAGCATGCAGATAATTGTATGTTCAGTAATGATTGTAATGTTATATATCCTCTATAAGAGAGATCAAAATAGGGTTGGGGATTTAGCTCAGTGGTAGAGCGCTTGCCTAGCAAGCACGAGGCCCTGGGTTCGGTCCCCAGCTCCGAAAAAAAGAAAAAGAAAAAAAAAACATATTACAAGAGAGATCAAAATAAAACAGACCTAGAGAAAGAGAACATTGAAAGATGGAATGCTAGATTGGAAGTCATAGAACAGAGGATTCTTTAAGTCAAGTGAAGAATCTTCCAATCTGCAACCTACAGTGACAGCAGAAAAGGTCGTCCCAGATAAGAGAATCCATGGAAGCTCGAGAGATTAGAGTGGCAGCCCATAGAGGTGCAAAATTCTGAGTTAAAAAAAAAAACCCTTATTCTGCTTAATGATACTACCTTAGAGCAATGTCATACAATGTATGTCTCATTTTATAGAGTCTGGAGCATTAAGGTATGTACATGTGTTGATATATCATACTATTAATATGCATTCAGAATTCCAAGGGGCCTGTCTTAAGTTCTGAAAAGGATGATTCTGTGATTCAACATGTTAGAAGTGACAGCCATCTTGCAAATGCCTTTACAGACTGAAGTTTATGAATCTACTCAAACTAGAGAGCTACTACTAGCTAAACTCTTATATCAGTACAGATCTTTGTATACTGATACAAAATTAGGGTTATATTTTCTTATGACATACTATGTATCAAC
The DNA here is from genome assembly GCF_011064425.1 of Rattus rattus. NCBI lineage: Eukaryota > Metazoa > Chordata > Mammalia > Rodentia > Muridae > Rattus > Rattus rattus. Next base: position 36,713,321 of record NC_046167.1, on the reverse strand, counting down.
CCTTTTTAAGGTAGTGTACCGATGTAATTTTTAAATGAATGTTAAATTCTATTTCTTTTTAAAAACTGCTATTACAAATTGTTTAGGATAATTAAAAATGTAAGTTAATAGTCAGACAATTGAACTCATGGTCATGTTAGACAGTACTTTACAGAAATTACATGAACATGTTTCCAAGGCTGAACAGCTAGTAAACAGCTAGAAAGAAGCAATGGTTGTCTATTCAGATATACTATAAATAGATGGTCTTCAAGACCCTCAGAGAGCTACAGAATACGGCATTAAAGGACATTTTATTAATAAAAAGCCTTTTGACAATGAGACAGGTTCCTCGCTCCACTTCAACTAAAATGATGAGCATCAAAGAACCTTCAAAAATGGAAAGCTAGCCACTGGGCAAGCAACTACCCTTGCTTCAACTGCTGAGAGCATGCTCTCCAAACTGGACAAACAGAATGCAGGGAAGTCAACTGCTGAGCTTTGCCAAGACAGGATACTCAGTCCTTTTATATTTCCTGCTTCACAAAAATTCTGTCAGATATTCTGAGCCAGAAGGCTGAAGATGGATCCTCCAATGTTACAGAAAAATTTGGGGAAACTCTCCAGGCAGCCAGCTTTCTATATCATTTCTATAGTTATGGAAGCTGCTTGCCTCACTTCCCGCAGACTCAGGAAATATTTATTCCTTTTCAAGTCTCTGATGGGGTTAAAGACTAAATAGTTATAGTCTTACAATTAAGTTTAAATTGTTTAGGATTTTAAAAATGCTCTTAAGTCTAAGAAAATGTTTTATATTGGTAATATAATTTATGATAGAAATTGATTTAGGTGTAGAACTCTGAACTCACCAGAACAGGATAGTTACTTTCTCCAAGGTTGCCACATACATATGGACTGGACATTATGAATGTAATCTTACCTGAGAGTTTTCATAATTGTTATTGTATATAGTTTATTATTCTAAGATCCTTTTATTGGACTAAAGGAGGAAAATGTATCGAAAAATCTCTTGTACACTGTGTGGAAGCTTCATCTGCCAATAAAAAGCTGATAGGCCAGTAAGGCAATCCAGGATTAGAAGGTGTGGCATCTGGTAGAGATACTGGACCTGGGATAGAGTCAGGCACAGGAAATATTTTCCCGAAACTCTGAGGAAGACTATTGGTCACATGAAACTGAAGGAGCGGTAACTAGCCACGTGGCATGACTTAGACTAGCTTTACTGGGATAATTAAGTTACAAGCTACTAGGGGAATGAGCCAAAGCTATTACCAGGCGTTATTCATATCTAAGAAGTCTCCGAGTTACTTCACGGGATTTGGGTGGAAAAGCCTGTGCTCACAAGTATTAACTAACGTCTAACAACGTTTTGTGATCCCATAGGTTACTGTATCTCTCAACCTTCTCTTGGACACGTCTTTCTTCAGTAAATGCCCATTAACACAGAGACATATTCTGGTCAAACAGACTGGGGAGGCACCAGTGATAAATGGGGCATCTGCATCACATTCCTCCTCCCAGGACTCAGGGATCACGTTGGAAAAGGGAGCAGAAAGATTTTAAGAGCCAGATGAAGTGAATAGCTATAATAAAAAGTGTTTGCCAGACTATGACTAACCTCAGTTGTGACAGCATATGTAAGATCTGGGCAAGACCAAGAAAGACCAAACCCAGTATGGATTAAGGAGGTGGCCATGAAGTCCCACCCATAGCTAAGAAGCTATGGGTAATTGATAGCTCTGGGAAAGAGAAGGTCAGTTTTTTCATGGATTTGGGACACAAGAGGCTACAACTGTAACTTTTAATTTCTTTACAAAGTAGTGGATTTCCAGAAGGGTGTTTCATAAATTGTATCATGTATAACTTATCCCACACACATAAATACTCCCCCGACCCCTTCTCATGGAACTTTTCTAGCTTCCTGACTTACATATACTTCAAATTAAACACAGAGATCTATGAACTGGAAAGTAGAATGCACATATGAGAGAAACATATAATAAATGACCCTAAACCCATGCACAGACAGACAACATTAAATAGACTCAATGGGTTTTCAAAAACAAAAGTACAAAACAAGCAAACAAACAAAAAATAAAGCGCATGAAGTTAGGAAGGATAGAAAAGCAGAATTAACCTTTTTGTGTCTTTGGTTTTGAGACAGTTTGAGCTAGCTCTGGCTAGCTTGGATCAATCTCTGTAAACCAGGCTGGCCTCAAATTCATAAAGATCTAACTCTGCCTCCCAGGTGCTAGGATTAATTGCATGTGCAACCACACCTAGCCTTTTAACAGCTAATTTTAAAGGTGGTGCATGCCTTTAATTCCGGCACTTGGGAGTCAGAGGCAGGCAGATCAAGAACAGTCTGATCTACAGAGTAAGTTTCAGGACAGCCAACGCTACATGAAGAAACCCCTTCTCGAAAAACATAACAAAAAGTTAACTTTACTGTAAAATTAACCACATAGTATTTCTGATGCTTAAATAAAACTTTGAATTAAAAAAAAAATCAAAGGGCCCAGAAAAGTGCTGCATACCTGTAACCTTAAAAGTTGGAAGACGTAAGCAAAAGTAGTTGGAGTTCAAGTTTCTGCTTCAGAAAACAAAATAAGGATGCCACATGGTGGTACAAGATTGGAACACCAGCACTTGGTTAACTGTGGCAGGAAGACTGCTCTGATACTTGAATGGCCTTGTCTACAATGAGCTCTAGGCCCGTGGGACTACACAGTGGGACCCATCTTCATGAATAATATGAAGTATTATCTCAGGTGTCTCCTGCTGTGCAGCCTCTGCAATATTTTTATAAATATTGTCACTTTGAAGATCCTAGCAACCAATAGCTTTGCACACATAAGTATCATCAAAAGGGATTGAAAATGTTACAGTAGACCATTTTATTCAAGATTTGACTAGCCATTAAGGTTTATTTGTGACCCAAAATTAACAGGTCCTTTACAATCATTTTTGAAACATACACAGTACAATGCACCGGAAAACTGAACCACCAAAGTACATATTCCCATCTGAAATCAAGGTAATCTTCATCTCTCTTGTTTCAACTGTTATACCAGAAATAAGGGTCCATTTGGCAATATTCTTTTGCTTTTTATTGTTGATTTCACTGATTAAAAAAACAAATATAGTGGCAAAGTGGTATCTAATATTGCTGACCACATGAAGGATATGATATGATTTAAGGAGAAAATGCATATTAGCTGATCTTAATGTTGTTATGAATTTAAAACTGATGAATTAACAGTATTACATATGGTACCTTCAAACAGGAACATTTATAAACCAAGGTTACCTATTAATATGCTGATGAAATATGTGAGTTGTCTTGAAGGAGCCTAATCGTGTGTTTGCCCTAGGAGTTCATAATTCAGTATACACTACTAAATGACCCACAGGCCTTAGAGAGCATACTACTGTAGAAACACAGTTAGCTCACCAGCAAACCTGAGACAAGCTTTAGGAAGCATACAAACAAAACTAAATGTATTATTAAAATTCAACTTGGAAACCAAGAGTTTGGTGCTAAGCTCCCACACCAACGGCTTGCAACAGCCTATACCACTAGCTCCAGGGAACTCACAGACATGGTATCTCATGACTGAATTCTCAGCACTTGAGGGGCTGGGGCAGGAGGATTGCCATGAGTTCAAGGTCAGCCTGATCTATAGCAAATTCCATTCCAGCCTGGATACAGAGGGAAACCCTGTCACTAAAAAAATGCATAAACATCTTACTACCAAGAAAAGAAACAAAAAGTATAATTAATACATTTATTTTAAAATTCATTTTGATGAGTACATGATCAAGGACAGTCAGTAAAATTATGAGGTTAGAGAAGAGTAATTAAGCTAAGAGATCATATGATATACTGTATCAATAACAGACAATTGAAGCCAGGCCTTTTAATCACAGCACTCAGGAGGCACAGCCAGGGGACTTTCTGCATTTGAAGCCAGTCTGGTCTATAGATCGAGTTCTAGGACAGCCAGGGCTTCACAGAGAAACCCTGTCTTGAAAACAAACAAATACTGCAGACAAGTTAATAAATCAATAAATAGGAAAGCAAGTATAACAGAAAAATGAAATATTACACAATGGAGAAATTTCAGTTGACTAAGGAATGTTAAATCATTGAAGATATAGTTGGGGGAACTGATTATACACATAGAAAAATGAGACCGTGCCTGTTATTATTAATTTATTAAATTCTAGGTAGATTCAAGAACTAAATATGAATACAATTTCAATAGGTAAGGTCCTAGAAAAATGAAAGAAAATATTTACACTTTTATTTGAGGAAAGTTTTTATTTATCAAAAACAAAAAAGAAAGAAAAACAAAGAAGATAAAAAGATTGAAATTCAAACAACCATAAAAAGAACAGTTCATAGTTGCAATACATAACCTTGGTAGATAGAGGTAGTGTGGTACAGGGAATAAAATGAGAAGATAGATGATACAGTCACACATAAAAGCATTCTCAAGAATTAAATATAAATGAGTTCTACACTAAAACTTAGGGATCAGTAAGAAGAAACAAATCCCAAGGGAAATGAACAGTTCAAGTAAAAATTTCCAGTAGTGTAACAAAAACATCTTGAGAATTTCCTCTATAATCAAAAAGATGAATATTATAACATTATTTTACCTCACTTGTTTGGAGCCCTTAAAGGTTGACAAGGTTATGGATAAAGGGACACTTTCATATCATTTGGAATGACAGTCAATAAATCAGTAACCTTTTATGAAAACAACCTAGAAGTTTCTGTAAAACTTTAAAATACTAATATTCTCCCGTTAGTGTTTTCCTGTATACAGAATTTAATCTACCCTCAATAAAACCTCTACCGCCAGGTGTGGTGGCACACGCCTTTAATTCTGCACTTGGGAGCCAGAGGCAGGTGAATCTTTGTGAGGTCAAGGCCAGTCAGAGAGACACAGGAGACTCTGTCTCAAAAGGAAGCAAACAAAAACCAAAACAAATCATTTTACAAGTATGCTAAGACACAGGCGTAACTGTGTCCACTGTGGAGGGCCTGGTGAGAGGGCTCAGTTGGTGAAGTGTTTGCTTTATAAACACAAAGACCTGAGTTTAATAACTGGAAGCCACATTAAGCTTACTATGGTTCCATGTATTTATAATCCCAACACTAGATTGCAAATGGAGACAGGAAAATCCTTGGAGATCACTCACAAGCCTGCTAAGCCTACTTGGAAAATCCCAGGCCAGGGCACTGAGAGACCTTGTCTAAGCAAAACAAAACAAAACAAAACAAAACAAAAATGAAAACGAGAACAGCACCTCACTCACCTGACTACATTTCAGGTTGTCTTCAATTCTCCACACCCACTTACATATACCTGAAGAAGTGCGCGCACACGCACACGCACACACACACACACACACACACACACACACACACACACACACAAATACATTGCAGAAATTTTTGTTTTAATATTTTTTGCCATGCTTTGCATATTTTTAAATCAGTTTTGCTAAACAAAAAGCCTTACTTGTAGAAAGTTAAATGAGACATAATTTATTCTTGGAAATCCCATTAAAGAGGTGGGAGGAAGGATTGAAGGAGCTAGAGAAGTCGAGGACACCACAAAAAACCCTACAGAGTCAACTAATCTGGGCCCATAGGGCCCCACGAGAGACTCAACCGCCAACTTGAGAGCATGCATGGAATAGACCTAGGCCCTCTGCACATATGTAACACTTGAGCAGTTCAGTATTCATGTGGGACTCCTGACAAGAGAGGGGCCATATCTGACTTTATTGACTGCCTTTGGTCCCTCTCCTCTAACTGGGCTGCCTTGCCTAGTCACAATAGGGGAAGTTGCACCTAGTCCTTTGGTAACTTGATATGCCAGGGTTAGTTGACATCCAGGGTTGGGGGGAGCTTCTTCCCTTTTTTGAGGAGAAAGAGCAGAGGGAGGGTGTCAGGGTAGGGGGAGGATGTAACGTAAATTAAAAAAATAAATATTCTATGCTGCAAGGAAAAAAGAAAGGAAGGAAGAAAGAAAAGAAAGGGAAAGGAAAGAATGAAGGCAGAAAAGAAAAGAAAGTGTGAGGTAGGATAATGGGATATTCCAGTCCAACAAAATGCAAGAAACTCCTTTAAACAGGAGTATTTAGCCTACTAGTATTAGTTTACTAAATCCATATAGTATCACATTACTCTGTAAATTCGTATGTCTATGCCCATACATAAGTGCAGCTCTTGGAACTATGGAGCTCACAGCTGATCAAGTAAAGAGAGTGTCAGTGGAGAGCAGTAAGTATCCTCAGTCACAAGTGGGGCATCTATACTAGACAAACAGAGACCCACAGAGAGAAGGTGGGGAGCACATGTACACACACACAGAGGCATGGTCACAGGAACCACCACAGAAGGGGACATGGAAAGACTGTAAGAGTCAGAGGTCAGCAAAGGGCAAAACTATCTTTGGGGTGACAGCACTCATGAGCACACAGCAGATGTGGGTGTCTGCACCAGAGCAAGCCAGACAACATTTTAGTATGGAGAGGGGAAGACTTCATGAGCACACACACTTAGCTGGGGAGTTATTGACAGCTCATGGCTTCTGGGGGGAAGGAAGGTCAGGCTTTTGTTTTTTGTTTAAGGATGTGGGCCCTACTATATTGACCATGCACCAGTGCCACACAATATGTGCAAGGCAGCACAATTTGGACTCACGGGGTTATATAGGGGAAGAGGAGAGGGAAGAAGGAAGAGAAGAGGGAAGAGGAAGGACAGCAAGAAGAATAAGGGAGGAGAAGAGGAAGAGAGGGAGGAGAAAAGTTGAGGAGAGGAGAGATGTAGAAGAAAAGGAGGAAGAAGACCACCAAAAAAGCTGGAAGGGTGTGGAAGACACAGAGATGAAGCTCCCAGTCAGAGTCAGTAAGGACTCGTGACAGGGGCAAGTAGGGGCTGGAATGCCTTAAACTATGTTCTGCTGTGTCCTGTTTCTGTGGAAGTGGTTCTCACACTCTCTTGGTTATGGCGAGTATATTTTGATAAGAAGAAGAGGGATGATTTGTTATGTGAATATTTTGAGAAGAAACCTTTGTTTAGTCATATTTCTTTTTTTTTAATGTATTTATTTATTATATATGACACTGTAGCTGTCTTCAGACACACCAGAAGAGGGCATCAGATCTCATTACAGATGGTTGTGAGCCACCATGTGGTTGCTAGAATTTGAACTCAGGAACTCTGGAAGAGCAGTCAGTGCTCTTAACCACTGAGCCATCTCTCCAGCCCTAGTCGTATTTCTTTTATTCTTGCCTCAGTTGTTCCTGGTATCGTGGGAATAATGATCTTATGGTATCTGGCCAAAAGGGAAATTGAGGTAATTCATATTCATATCTACATAAGGATTAATAAAGCTTGCCTTTTCTCTGCATCCCCTGTGTCCTGGTTGTGTGCGACCGTACCCAGGGCCCCCAACGCACTAGACATTGACATAAGGGGTTGGAGATAGGAGATCAATCTGGAAAAAGTTAAGGGGCAGGGAGGCGGAGCAAATATATAAAAACAATTAATGGAAAAAAACTCACAAATTACAAAGAAAACAAGGAGGGCTATTTGGAAGGGCTTGGAAGAAGGAGGCATAATAGAAGTGTCATAATTTCAAAGATAAATAATTTAAAAATATGTTATATGAAACCCTCAAAAATAAAAAAAAAGTCCTTATTTCACATATTGCACATGTGTAACTCAGAAGCATATATAAAGGAAAGGAACAGCATTGACAATTGTGGGGATGAATGTCTGTAACATAGAGGGTTTCATTTATTTGATTCAGTGGGTAACTCTGAAGACAAGAGAGATGGGTGGAAATACTTTGTGTATAAGGGGTTACGGATCTTCCCAGAGTCTTCAGATGGTAAAGGTAAAAGTTAATGTATCACAAGGTCTTTGGAGTTTGGAGGAATGGAGAAGCAACAAGGAGTTTGTTTCTAAGGCAAAAGATTGGTATTGAAGTAGCCTAACCATGTTCACATGGTAAATGCTTTAGAGCTTTTAATAGATATTATCAAATTATCCACCAGAAAGGTTTCATTTATACGTGCTGACACCAGCAGTGTACAAAGTAGTGTTTCCATCCTCTACCATAATCCAGAATAACATCTTAATTTGGGGGGGGGGTGTTTTTGCTATAAAATTGACAAAATTGACAGTTAAAATTTTGACTGTTATTGTCATTAGTTTATACATGGAACATATTTTCATATCTTTTCTTATAAATTACTCTTGGCTATTTTCTCATATTTCAAAAAGTACCTTAATCTTTTTAATTGGTTTATATAAATGTAAGATATAAATATACTAATAGCAAAACTGTTAACCTTTAGCTAGTAATGGTGATGTATGCCTTTAACCCCAACACGGAGGATGCAGAGGCAGTCACATAACAGTAAGTCTGAGACCAGCCTACTAATGGAGAGTTCCAGACCACCCAGGGCTCCACAGCAAGATCCTGTTTCGAAAAAATAATAACAGCAACCTTTTTAATCAGTCACTATTCAGTAGAAGTACATAATACAAAAGTGTAGTTTTCCCAGACCCAGATTATACCATTTATAATTTGTTTGTGCATTTAAAACTCTGCTGTTTCCTATTTTAAAAAGAACTGATGTTTGGTTTTCCTATTAAAACATCAAGTAGTTGCTTCTTGGATAAAAGTATTTCAGTATTTCTCTTGCTATGTAATTTTTACATTTATGTAAAAACTGTTGTATTTGCTTGTTTCTGCTGCTATAACAGAAAACTATAGACTGGGTGATGTATTTAAAAGGGGATTTATTTCTCATAATTTAAGAGCTAGGACTTCCAAACAGAGCACATGTAGTCTTTGTGTTCCACTCCCCATGGCAGAAAACAAAAGGACAAAGGGCAACAATAACAGGGGACAAGGAAGGTGAGTTTGCTTTTATATCAAACCACTCTATCAATAACTAACTTAGAACCATGCAAACCATCATGAGGGCTGAGTCCTCAAGTCCTAAACATCTTTTAAAGGCCAATATTTTTATAGTTGTAATTAAACTTTAACTTGTATTTTGGAGGGGACACTCAAATTATGGAATCACATGTGTATCATTTCATAATAGGAAAACTACAAAGATATAGATTCCGATGACATCCCAATGCCATCTGCTCATTTAAAGTAATCTTCTAGTGTTAGTTGCTTGAAAACATTATTCACACTTCTTATTCAAGCTCCAGCCCAGACTGATGTTGAGGCCCTTACCTGCAGCAGCCTATGCATCTCACACAATGCCAGGCACCGTAACTGTCTGCAAATCTCTAGCTAATAGACTTACACGTTCTCACCCAGGAAACTGAGCTTTCAAGAGTTGGTAATGGCCATGCACATGCTCTGGTTTTCTGCCTCTTGCTAGGGAGCCAGAGAGACTGGCTGCAGGCTTGTACTGTGAAGTCCCACACTTCCTCAGAGATCTGTAAGAGACACCCATTCCTGCCTCATAGGCTGATTCTTTTATAGAGTACACATTATGTTTTCTGTCTCTCTTCAGAACCCCTATTATGCTGATACCTATTCATATTTACAGTCCTTTCTATGAAACTTCTTACTCTCAACAATCCATCTCAGTGTTCCTTCAAACCTCACGTGTAGACCTTTCAACTCTTATTTCTTCATATAGAACTACTTCTGTGGGGATTTTTATAAACTTTAACTTCTGTTGGTGTAAGCGTATTAATCTGGAAAGAAGTAAATAATGTATAACATGTTTATCTTGTGCTTAATCACATGCTTAGAAATGAAAAGGGGAGAACAAGAAAGATGGCTCAGTGGTTAGAGCACTGGCTACTCTTCCATAGGACCGGGATTCAATTCCCAGCACCCACATGACAGTTCACAACTGTCTGTAACTCCAGCTGCAGAAGACATACATACAAGCAAAACACCGACCCACATAAAATAAATAAATCTTTAAAAAGAGAAAAGGGAATAAACTTTAACAAAGCAATGTTTTTTAAAAGTTCCTTTAAATCTCTCTTACTTTGTCAATGGAAATATTATTAAAGTGATTTACTGTGTTTGAAGCAGATTCCCTCCTTCCTATTAAGGAATGAGCTAATCTCATATTCATTCACTTCTCTGTAATCTACTGTCCTTAACATGAGACAGCTAACAAAAGGCAGCACTCCAAAGAAAATAATCTGAAAATCTTCAGGAAATATGAAGCTAAAGATTATGCTTTCCCAAGAGGGATGATACCCTAAGTATTCTCTATGTACAGGAATCATTTAGTGTACTCTTTTTTTTTTTTTTTTTTTTTCCGGAGCTGGAGACCGAACCCAGGGCCTTGCGCTTGCTAGGCAAGCGCTCTACCACTGAGCTAAATCCCCAACCCCTAGTGTGTACTCTTAAACAAGGTTTCTCTATAATAAACTTTTAACCACTATATATTCACTTCTGAAAGTAAACGTAAGATTTCTATAGCAGATATCAGTTTTGATTAAATAACATCAAGAAATGCACCATATTCTTGTGCCTAATAGTTTGGTTAGACCTACTCATTACAGGGGTTGAACTATAAGAGAAGAACTCCAAAATTATGAGTCTAAGAGTTTATGCAAGATGACAGCCCGGCTTCTTTCGACCTTCCTCTGATGAATGGGAGCTAATACTCTTCGGGGAGATCCTACCCCATGGGATAGAAACAGCCTTTGCATGGAGACAGAAGTCTCACTGAGTTTGCAGTTCTGGGAATGAATCCAAGCCTCTTGGTTTATATCCCTTTAAATATAAACTCATACCTCTAACTATCTAATCAATCACTGTTTAACTTCCATGGCTTGTCCTTTAACCTAGTTTCCATTTTGAAAGCCCTAACAACACAGAAACATGAAAATATTTACTTCTTGTAGACAGTAAAGCTAAGCTAAGTATCAATGCATGAAACACTGATTACTGCCATTTGCCTAAAATGGGGATGTTCTGGGAATTCCTCAGGAGAGTCCCAGAATTGCTTTGCAGGATGGGAAAGTAGGGATACAAGGTGAACAGAATTCTGGGTCCCCAATCTCCATTTTAAGCATTATTCTTCTGCTTTTATATATTGGGCTCTCAAGTAGATTTTTGTTGCTCTGTTTTGAAGATATGGCAATATGAAAAAAATGAAACTGATAACACACATACATGCACCATAGGAACACCCCTTAGGTAAATAAGCATTACAACAACCTTATTGAAACAAGCAAACTCCACTCATATTCACACTTGTTTATTCTGTTGCTCTTACTTGCTTTAATTTCTACACTCCAAAATCCATTGTCATCACAGAGTTCTCAAGGACACAAAAAATTCTGACATTGCTCATGTCTATGTATATAATGATAACCAAAGAGCACAGCGAAGCCTGGGCAGCGTTTGTCCTGACAGCACTGTTCTGCGAGCACTGTAGGTGCATAATCCGCCTTCTAATGCTGGTTATCCCTACACTGTGCTGCAGTCTTTTTGCAGGAACCGTGTCTGTTTGTTAACAAAAATGGAATATTCCCTTTTCCCTCCAAGACAAAGCTACTATATTCTCACACCCATCATTACAGTTCACTAATTTTTATAGCTTCAGGAAGCACAACTAAATTTTTCTTTCCCCTCAGGCTTTCATTAAAGTCACTACACAAATTTTCAATATAGGGTTCTTGGGCCTACCACCTCAGCCAGTCAGATTGTAAATCCCAGGTAAACCTTAGGAATACCCTAGCTACAGCTATGATTCACCACCTAAGAGTATATTTATCATCTGTGAATCCAAAAGGAGCTACACAGTAATTTTTGGAGACACAATCTATTATGAAGCTCTGGCCATCCTAGAGCTCAGTTTGAAGATGAGGCTAGGCTTAAACTCACAAAGATCCATTTGCCTCTACCCCCCAAATGCTAGGATTAAAAGCATGTGTCACCATGCCCGTACACTTTCAAGACTTTCATGCTTTTTATTGCATTTTTCAAATGATTGACTATTTGTATTTCTAAAAATAAAAAAATCCGAAGAATTCAGAGTCTGAATTCTGATCTTGCTAGGTGAGTCTAAAAAAAAGAAAAAAAACAAAAACAAAAAACACTTAATTATTCTTGCCAAATTTCTCATTTGAAAGAAGAAAGTCGGGGTTGGGGATTTAGCTCAGTGGTAGAGCAGCGCAAGGCCTGGGTTTGGTCCTCAGCTCTGGGGAAAAAAAAAAGACAAAATAACGAAAGAACAAAGTCTCTAAAGAGATTAAAATGGGTCTTGTATTAAAGTTTCAGTTTGGAACAATACTTTCAAATGTGCTGGGAAGTACACTGTCTTAATCTACCGGCAAAGTTTTCTCTCCATTTCTCCTCCCAGATTTCTAGTGTATTATCTGGATAGATTGTGGGGACTAGGGCTGACTGAAGCTCATCAGTAAAGAGTCCACCTTGCATACATAAGGCCCTGGATTCAATTACATTCTAGAAGCAGAATGCAAGTAAAAAGATCATTAATATAGGGTAAACTGTGGCCCAATTCTGCATTATTTTCTGCCAGTTATAAAAAAAAGTAATAAACATAATTTTGGTGCCTATCACCCCACTTCTCAGCTCCCTTCATAAGGCAGATTATTGACTCACTGACATATATGTGTGTGATATATGAGTGCCCAACTGCCAGATACTAAGCTAAACAAAGAAAAGAGAAAACAGATATATTGGCCAGTATAGAAAATATAAATGTTAGATAAGCTGTAGTATGAAGGCTCTAATTATATCACTGTATCCTGATGGTGACATTATCTCTCCATGATTAACTGTACAATTTATTTTTGGAAGTAAGGAATGTGGCCGAGCCTGAGTTATATATTGAGAACTTGTCTCAAAAACAAACAAATAAAAAACGAAAACAAAAATAAGCACAACAAAAAAGTTTTACGGAATTATCCAAGAATGACGCAGGGGCATGAAAAAAATTAAACCCTTCCCCCAAAAGCCCTTGTGTTTATGTCTCTATTAATAAAGAATAAAGCTGAGAAGATACTCTTTATTTATATCTGAATGTACTCTTTATTTGTGACTGAAGATGTCAGAGACTGAAGGTTGAAATACAAAGGTGCTATGAATGAATGTTTTCATTCATTCATAAAGGCCTGGAACTGAAGAGATGGCTCAGTGGTTAAGAGTACTTAGTGCTCTTGCAAGAGGATTCAGGTTCTGTTCCCAGCACCGACAAGGTAGATCCAATCACACTGTTCTCCAGTTCCAGGAATTCTGATTACTTTTTGATCTCTAAAGGCATCAGGCACGTTAAGTGGTGCATGCACATAAATACAAGCAATACACTCATACACACAAAAAATCTAAACCAATAAAACCCCCACAGATCCATACTACACGCTGGTCTAATGTATTGAGTCCTAAAATTCCCTGAGTTGATTTCAGAATCTGAAGGAGTTAGGGAAACTCCACAAAATTCGTAATTTGAAATTCTATCTTCTACAAGATTTCTGAGACAGGTATCTTATGCAAAAGATGACATTTTCGAATTATCCCGTTTCTTTTTTCCTTTAAATTTCTATTTCTACTTCTTAACCTCATCAACTTCCATTTTACAAGAACAGAAACGCAGGGCTCAAGTCCAGCGTTAATTAGTACAGGCATTCTTAAGTTATCAAGGTAGCAATCTGCTTTCTAAAACTCAGCATTCGGCGGGAGGTGCTATTTTCTAAGTTACCAAAACTTGGGGGATTAAAGGCAGGGATGGAGAAGAGAAGTAGGGCACGAACGCGGCCGCGAGCCCTGCGACAGGCGCATCCGAGGCGCGAGCACTCTCCTCAGGGAGCCTGAGCGCTCAGTGTCAGTGGGTACCTGACTGTGGGCGGCCGGTCCACAGCCCCCTCCCGCCGGCCTGGCCTCGGCCGGATCTCCGAAAAGCCACCGCCCTGGCCAGCATCCGCAGCATCGCCCCTCAACCCAGTGAGAGCGCCCCAGAGCTCCCTTCCTTGACCTTTGGCCCCTCAGCCAGTCCCGTCCCCTCCGCCCGCCCCGCCCCCTTTACTAACCCCGCCTCCTCCGCCCAGACATTCCGCCTGGTCTCCCTCCCAACAGCACACCCTCCGCTTCGGCCCAGGCCTCAGTCTCAGCCTCACTGGCACCGCCCCCTTCAACCAAATGGTTCAACCAAGTCCCTAGCTTCACATCCTTCGGCCCCGCCCTCTTTGTCCCAGGCCCCGGCCTAGGCCCCGCCCCTAACTCGTCACAACCCACCCCGCGCGTCGATGTTGGCTTCCGCCTCCGACTCGCTATAGTCCAGGGCTCTGGCCCCTGACGCTTCACGCCCTGCTTTCCGGAAGCCTCAAAGCTTAATCGCCCTATCCCTCTGATCCGCCCTTTTCGGGACCGCCTCCTCCGACTCGCCCGGCACAGCCAATAAGGCCTGATGACCGGTTTTGTCTCTTCCGCTTCCGTTTCCGTATACTGAGGGTCTCCCCGAAGGCGGTGGGTGGCATTGTTCACGCTGGGGTCCGGGACGCTGGGGTCGGGAATTTGGTTTCCCCTTTACAATCTTTCCTCCTCTCAGACACACCCACCCTTATCCGATTTGAGTGATCTATTTAATCTGCTCTCTTGCAGAAGCATGGTGAGGTCGGAACCTTTGTGCAGCCGGAACTAAGGTGCGCTACTCCGCTGGTAGCCGGAGGACTGCATAAACAGGAATACCAGTTTTCTTCTAGCAGTTGATCGCTGAGGTTCCGGTGGGGCATTGGCGAGTGAGCTCTTCAGCTTCGTTTCCTGTTATGCACCGACCGAATTTTCGACCACCAACTCCTCCGTACCCCAGCCCGGGGATAGGAGGTTGGGGTGGCGGAAACAACTTCCGGGGTACCCTGGGCGGGGGGCCGCGGCCGCCCTCCCCGCGGGACGGGTACGGGAGTCCGCACCACACTCCGCCCTGCGGGCCCCGGGCTAGGCCTTACGGGAGCAGCCACTCTCCGCGGCAAGGCGGCAGCTTCTCGGGGGCCCGCTTCGGGTCTCCGTCCCCGGGCGGCTACCCAGGCTCCTACTCCAGGTCCCCCGCGGGGTCCCAGCATCAGTTCGGCTACTCCCCAGGGCAGCAGCAGACCTACCCCCAGGTAAAGACAATAGCTAGCGTTTGCCGAACTCTTACTGTTATGGCAGACGTGATACTAAAATTCCCTTTACGTGGATTGTTTAATCCTCTGATATATGTTGGCCCAATTTTGCAGATGAGTAACCTGAGATGTAAAGAAATTATCTAAGACTACAATACGTGGCGGAGCTATATAGTTCTGTTCCACAGAAACTGCTCTTAGCCAGCATACCACATTCGTGTACAAACTTCCTTAATCCTCCATTTCTTCCCCCGCCCCCAGAGGTTTTTGTTTTATTTGAGTTTGGATTTTTTTGTCATTTATTTCAGTGACTATTCCTGGATTCCTAGGGGGAAGACAGTGAATGATTCCCTACTGTTGTGGAGTATGGCTCCTCTAAACTGTAGTCTACGGCCATTTTCCTACAGATGTCCCTTCCTTGTTTGTGCATTCTTGCCTTTTTTTTTTTTTTTTAATGCTTACCATTGTTTTTCGAGCCATATTTAGATCTACTCCAAATTCTCTTGAAGGGAAAAATAGAAAATTTGGAATTGTGGAAATTTCCCCTCTTAATGAGTGAATACAAGACAGGAAGTAGCTCTCTGGCTAACAACTTGTATCTAGGTAGGGCGTTTTGCAAACTTGAATATGCTCACCCAGCTGAATCCCTTATGAGTTGGAATTAATAAGAATGGAAAAATTTCATGCCATGTAAAAGTTCTAGAAATTTGAAACCTATCAGGTCAAAAAATAAGTTTCCAGGAAAAATTGAATACAATTAATCTTTGCTTATACTGAATTTATTTGTATTTAATAGCTGCAGAGATATCACATTGGAAATTGAAAGGTTTTTTTTAAGATGATAGCAGATATTTTTTAAAGAAAACTACAAATGATTTTAGTAAGTCTTAAAAGCACTAGATTAAAGAAATTTGCAACTGAATACATTGGGTTTCAATTGGCAACTTTTGATGTGATTCCCCACTAATATTTAACTAGAGGAGAAAGTACCAATTATCTCTTATTAGATGTTTTTTTTAACTGATCATTTTTTTCCTAAAGGGTTCTCCAAGGACATCTACACCATTTGGATCAGGGCGTGGTAGAGAAAAAAGAATGTCTAATGAGTTGGAAAGTTATTTTAAGCCTTCAATGCTTGAAGACCCTTGGGCTGGCCTAGAACCAGTATCTGTAGTGGATATAAGCCAACAGTACAGCAATACGCAAACATTCACAGGCAAAAAAGGAAGATACTTTTCTTAAAATTTCTGAAATTCAACTGGAAGCCTCATGTGTCAGGAACATCTTGGACAGAACTTTTACTTGTGTAAATGAGTTGAACCCAAAGATGATGACTTTGAATAATGATTAGCAGACCCTTGGTATATCTCTAACTTTTTCAAGTGTTGATATTAGAGAAAATGATAGGGTAATTTACAGTATTTAGCTATCTGGGAGTGTGTACCACGGAATACAGTTTTCATATTTAACATTTCCAAGATAACAAACATTTGTTTTTTTCAGTGTTTTACAATAAAACATTTTTGTCTTCCTAATTGTGATTTTGTTGATATGTAGAATTGCTAAAATAATGCTTCATAATCACTTAGAATTTGAGGGTGTTTTACAGACTATTTTTTTAATGAAATAGATAAGCTACCCTAGACAGCTCTCTATATATTTATTAATAGAAAGTTGTTCTACATTCATTTTTTGCATTTCTGTTAAAATATTGAAACAAAAAAAAATCACTGGAAATCACTTAACATTACTTATACTTTTTACTTATTTAACCACAAAAGGCCAGGATAAGAAATATGTGTGTGTGTATGTGTGTGTGTGTGTGTGTGTGTATATATATATATATATATATATATATATATATACATACATACATACAGTTCAGTGTTCTACCAAAGTTTCTCTATATTTTGAGCATTATAGACATACTTTCTCTTGAAGCCAATGATTTTTTGTCATTGTGATAAAATGCCAGGGGGCATTTTGGTTCATAGTTTCTAAGGTTCCAGTAGAAGTTCAGCTGAATCCATTAGTTAGTCTTGAGGTGAGCCAAAATATCTGTAGATAAGGCAGAAGCTGCTCACCCTTGGCTACCAAGGTACAGAAAGACAGAAGGGGCCAGAGACAATTGGAGCCTTTTCTAGAGCACCTTCGCCTTTTTCTACTTCCCAATAATAGCATCATGTGAACCATTGAGGTATTAATCCACTTAAGAGGTTAACACCCTGACAATCTAATCACTTCCCAATAATCAGACAAGCCTTCAACATATGACCCATTTGGGAAGACACTTCACATCCATACCACAACAAATGGCTAATAGTAATGGCTCAAATCACTTCCCATGACAGAGACAACAAATATGTATTTGATTATCAGTCCCAAAGGAGACATATGACAAAACCAGTTTACTATGACCTACACAGTAAGGCCTAATTACCTTGACTAGTGGGCACATTTTTAATCTGAGAAAGGGTTCTATGAACTTTAGCTTACTTTGCCTGCCTGAAGTAGAAGGAAAGGGATGCTGTGTATATACCTATATTAATAGAGATAAAACTTGGAGGGCTATTCCTCAGCTTTTAAAAATCAAGTCTTAAACAGTACAGTCTGTTGAGAAAATTGTCAGCATTCTCCTAAAGAAAAGTGAAATGACCAGGCCGCCTAGTTGGTCCATACCTATTTTTTACTGGAGTGGGGACCCACTAGAAGGATTTTATGTAAATAAAGGCTCCATTGAAGCCAGAGCTTTAACATTTTATTAGATTCCCGAGTTTTATCATGTAAAATGAGGAAATTCATAATACTTGTCTTTACCCCTATATTCTGAGTTTTTAGAATAGTGCCTATAGGGACAGGAGAGATGTCTCAGCAGTTAAGAGCACCGACTGCTCTTTCAGAGGTCCTGAGTTCAATTCCCAGCAACCACATGGTAGCTCACAACCATCTGTAATGGCATCTGATCCCCTCTTCTGGTGTGTCACAGAGACAGTGTACTCATATACATAAAAGAAGTAAATCTTTAAAAAAAAGAATAATGCCTATAAAATAATAGGCACCAAATAAATGTTTAATAAATACATAAATTCTGTTTGTAACTTACGCTCTGCCTAGTCCCATGTGTATAGGGGTTAAGAGTGATGTTATGTGACTATTTGAAAGAAAACATCCCTACTCAACATCTTGGTTTTTTTCATATATGTTTGGTGCATATTGTACTTAATAAATAAAAAATAACACTTGAAAACAATTACTAAACAGTCTCTTAGAAAGTATGTTATTGGCAAAGATGAGAAATTAAAGCCAGATACAGTTTTACATGGTTGTAATTCCAGCTACTCCAGAGGCTGAGTTGACTAGATTGTAAGGTTGAAGCCAGTTTGGGCAATTTAGCAAGACTTTGCAAAAATAAATAGGGAAGGTTTTAATGTGTTGCCTTCGTACCATATTTAGAAGACATTCAAATACAGCTTCAGGTTTCATTTTAAACTCTGTTAACATCTGCCTTCAGAGGTCTAGCTAACCTCTGACTTAAGAGAGAAAACTTTGTCCTCCGCATTTGCATACACTATTAGTCATGTATTCAGAATTAGGTTTTTGATCTGGTTTTGCTTAGTTTTTGCATTGAGATAGTCTTGCTATGTAACTGGTTTACATGAAACTCAACTATGTAGATCAGACCAGCTCTGAACTCAGAGATCTCCCTGCCTTTGCCTCCAGAGTGCTGGGATTAAAGGAGTCTTAATTTTTAAGAAGGGTTCTTGAGCTGAGCTTAGTGGTGCACACCGTTGCTCCCAACCCTTGAGGTGTCAGGTAGATCTCTAAATTTGAAGTCAGCGTGGTCTACATAGTGAAGTCCAGGACAGCAAGAGCTACATAGTGAGAGCCGGTCATGGAAAAACAAGAACAACAAAGAAAAACTGAATAACTTTTTAGAGAAATGTATAGACCTTTACATCTCAGAAATGGGTTTTAAACAAGAGTGTAGCCTTTATTAGCATGGTCTCCAAATAAGAATCTGAGTTCTTTTGAGGTACTTCCAAGGGATAGAGGCATGATACCAAAAATCCAAATTCAGATCCTTAAAATTCCCCAAACTCTATAGTACCGAATTAACTCAAGATGCCTGTGATTAAGGGATCACAGTAATTTCCCTTTTAATCTTTTATCACATTTCACAAAAGAAACAAATAGCAGGATTTGTTTTCCAAAAATGAGCCCAACAATATTTCAAGTCTCATATACTCTTGCAGAATTTAGCCACTTCCAACTAAGAGAGTGTATCTTTTTTAACTTTGTCAAAAATTTCTTACTGTCTTGGTTAAAGAGTATGACGGAATTTAATTTTTTTACTCCGAGTAGAATATGGTGTTCATTCAGACTTCCACTTGTATATGGAAATGTTCAGAATTCAGATGTTTTGTGAAGTAAAGGAGATGGCAGTGTTGGTTTAATGACTTTTGTCCCCTATTTTAAACACTAGTTTTCTGGTGAATCACATGAAAAGAAAACTAAGAATATGGCCATAGCATGAAGGAAACCTGCCTGCCTTTTAGGCACTAAACAAATGGTAAGGGTGTTTGCCTCAAATCTCAAGAACAATACTCAAATCAGAAATAAGACTATGGTTGATTTTGGTGAATTGGGTTCTGTGTTTCCACCATGCTGAATAATAATGAGTCCAAAGATGTATCAAACTCAAAATTTCTTTGATTTTAAGGAGAGAGAAGCTAAAAGTCCTGTGTACTTTTCATACATTAATACTGCATTTCATGTTAAAGGAATATGACTTAAGTCAGACAAGTATAAGCCCGTAGCCCCAGGACTTAGGATGCTGAGGCAGGAGAATCACAGGCCAAGGCCAGCTTGGCCTGTGTATGGTGTGTGTGTGTGTGTGTGTGTGTGTGTGTGTGTGTGTGTGTGTGTGTGTGTGTGTGTGTGTGTTTATCAAGGCCTATTCCTTCTCTCCAACCCCCCTACCCCTTACTCTTAACCCCAAATACATTATAGGTAGTATTTTGTATTTTCTTGAATTTCTTTCAGATTCTTAAAACCTTTCAGTAAATTTGGCCAGTCCATTAGTTGTTTTCTCTTAGGCTCCTTAGTCTCCTGCATTTGACTCAAACCACTTTTCTAGTGTTGTCATTTTTACCATGAACTTCTAGTACCTCTTTCCTTTATAACCAATATTTACCACCTAATGTAAGGTATATCATTTTATAATCCACTTAGTGAAAACATGGCCAGTTAGCTTATGCAAGGTAGCTCAATTCTCAGTATGATAAAATATGTATTTTACTTTAACAAAATGTCATATACAATTAATAAAACCTGCACATTAAAATAGGAGTAGCCACACATGGTAGCATACACTTTTTTTTTTTTTTTTTTTGGTTTTTTTTTTTTTTGAGCTGGGGACCGAAACAGGCCTTAAGCTTCCTAGGTAAGCGCTCTACCACTGAGCTAAATCCCCAGCCCCGGTAGCATACACTTTTAATCCTAGCACTCTGGAGGCAGAGACAGGTAAACATCCAAGTTAGAGGCCAGCCTGGTGTTCATAGCAAGTTCCAGGCCAGCCAAGGCTGGTGAGACCCTGTATTTATCTTTCAAAAAGAAAGAAAAACCACTATAGAAATAGGAGTAAATTGTCTCCAAAATATAGTCTAAAACTAAATGTATTTAACTAGAGAACCATGTCTATATTCTGTTCTAATGCATTAAAAAGCATAATCAATTACAAAATTTCTACTATGTATAACTATCTTGAAGAAATCTGAGGTTTCTATTTTATGGTGTTTTTAAAAAATTATTTATTTATTTATTTATTTATTTATTTATGTATGTATGTATGTCACTGTCTTCAGACCCACCAGACTAGGACATCTGATCCCATTACAGATGGTTGTGAGCCACCATGTGGTTGCTGGAAATTGAACTCAGGACCTCTGGAAGAGCAGTTCAGTGCTCTTAACTGCTGAGCCATCTCTCCAGCCTAGTCTATGATTTGAACAACTGGATTTTCATTGGAAGAGTTTTTCTCTGTGCTTTTAACAAAATTCAAGATAGCTTAAATTGAATGTGTAGCAAATGCCTATAATCCAGATATACCAAATATAGTAGGCAGAGGGAAGAGAAGTAGGAGTTCAAGGCCATCCTCAGCAATAGAGTGAGTTTGAGGTCACCATAGACCATGAGACCCTGTCTCAAAAAAGTCAGCTTTTGTCTGTTAGCACATAAATAGAAGTCTAAGAATTTTTTTGTACTTAATTTTACATGTTATGTCTGGAGTAAATGTGTGTATACTATGTGCTTGCAAGAACCTGTGGAGGTTAGAAGAGACTGTATTTGCTAGAACAGAAGTTTCAGAAGGTCATGAGTATGTGGGTGCTAGGAACCAAAACAGGGGGATTTGCAAGAGCAGTGTGTGCCTTGCCATGGCCGTCTCTCCAGACCCTTCCATCCCTTTCTCCTTATGCAAAAATAGAACGAGATTTTTTAATATGTCTTTTCTTTAAAGTAGAAGTAAAATTGATGCCTTTAGTATTTTCTGTCATAATTAATGTATTTGCTTTTATCAGTTGAATAGGAGTGACACTTTTATTGATTTATTAAGGTATTGGAAATAGATTTTAAATATCAAAAATATGAATAAAAGTAATCAAGCTTTTGCTTTTTTGAGGCAGTATCGTGTAGTCTAAAGTAACCTCATACTTACTGTGATAAGAGTTCCTGATCCTCTTTGTTTCCACATCCTAATTTCAGGGCTTGTGGGCATGTGCAGTCATGGCTTTGTGCTTGTAGTATATTTGAAGAAGCAGATTTGTGATAGGGTGTCAAGATAAGATTTAGAATCATACTTCCTTATATTGAAATTACATGGGTAAGTAAGGGAAATGCAAGTTTAGAATTAAGTAATGTAGTCCTCTCTTCAAGAAAAGCATAAGGTTTTTAAGGAGTGGTGAGAGAAACTAAATTTCTGTTCAAATAAGTTTATAATAAAGGGAATGTATATTAAAGTGATGAATTTTCCCCAATATATGCAGGCTCTTACTATGTAGCTCTGGCTGTTCTGGAACTCATTTTGTTTACCAGGCTGGCCTCAAACTCAGAGAGATCTGCCTGCCTCTGCCTCCCAAGTGCTAAGATTAAAGGTATGTGCCATATAGCTATCCTTTTTCAAAATTAAACCATATAGAACCAAAATTTTTAGTGATCTCAGATCAGTTGAAAGAGGATGGAAGGGTATATAGTAAACTAAGCCCAAGAAAAGTGGCAGAATAGGGTAGAAAAAAGTAATCCTTAAAATCGCAGCCATAAACTGAGCGTGGGGAATTGCTGTAAATCCAGAGTGCCGGTTTTGTGAAACCCAAAAGACCAAGGAGTCCATTCAGTTGCAGTCACACTAGGGTCTTTATTACAAGTTTGAGCTTAGTCCACACCGCCATCTCTGACACAGAACTGGAGGGTGAAGCTTCAGGCTCAGAGGGACAAGGTTATGTAGGAAATGACAGCAAGTGAGGGGGTGGGGTGTGCATCCTGGCCAGCCTCTAATAGGATCACTGTTGTGAGCTGACAGGTAGGTGCTCTGAGCACGACCATGAACAATCACAACCAGTCTGACAGTACATCTGACATCTGAAACAATCAAACTGTCTTTGATCCACTGCAGCTAGGAGTCACTCGGGTTCTTCCTGGTACTTTTACAGCTTGGGTTCAGCTGCAGGTCAAGTTCTCAGTGTCTTTGTCCGTCCACTCCCCACACCCCCCGCCCCCATTCTGGTCTTAGGATGGAGTAAGTTTGGTCTTTTAGAGGCATAGTTAGGCAGATCTCTAGGTTCAAAGTCACCCTGGTCTACTTAGTCCTAGGCCAGCCAGAGCTACATGGTCCAATTGTTTCTGCTGTCAAGTGTAAATGAAGTAATTTTGCACATTTTCTGTTTAAATTCTTAAGTATCAAATTTTAAATTCCTAACTTAGTTGCAAAACATATATATTGTATATGCTTATGAAATATTTCTAACTTCTTACTCAAAGAGGGATCTTCATATGAACTTTAAAAAATGTAGGCATTTGACTCAACTATGAAACCTCCCAGCCATGTTCATATTCATATCATTTCTATATCCTCTTCCATTCTTGCTCTCAATTAACCTTTATAGTTTCTTTAATGCATAAAACATTGCACTTTCTACAACTTGCATTTTATCTTACTAATAACATTTTCATCTCCATCTTTTGATGTCAAATCTAATTATTTTAAGATTACTCTCATCTTCTTGTCATAAAACTACTGTTTTGAGATTTTCTTTTCATTAAACCTGAAAATGTATCTTATTATTTTTTCATTGCTTAAAGTCAGTTATATGTTCTGACCCCAATTCTCCCTGTAAACATTCCTGTCATCTTCAAACTGTAGCCAAATGATTCTACAAATACCACTAGGTGATCCTCAATTTCATCAAACTGGACTTTCATCATAAATATACATGCATATGCATACAGAATTTTTTTCATATAGTTGTACATAAATATAAAATGTTGATGATAAGAAGTATATGCTGAGAGGAGCCTGATATAGTTGTCTCCTAAAAGGCTCTGCCAGAGTCTGACAAATACAGAGGTAGATGCTCGCAGCCAACCATTGGAGGAGTTAGAGAGAGGATTGAAGGAGCTAAATGGGTTTCCAACCCCATAAGAACAACAATACCAACCAACCAGAGCTCCCAGGGACTAAACCACCATCCAAAGAGAACACATGGACAGACCCATGGCTCCAGCTGCATACGTAGCAGAGGATGGCCGTGTTGGGCACCATAGGAAGAGAAGCCCTTCGTCCTGCTGAGGCTTGATCCCCCAATGTAAAGGAATGTCAGGGCAGGGAGGCAGGAAGGGGTAGGTGAAGGGGGGGAACACCCTCATAGAAGAAGGGGGAGGGGGAATGGGATAGGGGATTTATGGACAGGAAAAAGAGAACATTTGAAATGTAAATAAATAATATCCAATAAAAAAATCCCCCCCCCCAAAAAAAAAAGATGATAAGCTAGGATTACAAAAATGGAATGTGTTGTCTCTTGGGGTGAGGAGAATCTAAACTAGTTTATTTAAGGAGCTTCAGGGATGGGCATACGGGACAGTTTGTAGAGTGTTTGTGCAGGATGCACAAAGCCTAAATTTGACCCCCAGCACCTCATAATACCCACACCTGGCAGTGTACCCCTGTAATCCCAGTGTCTGGGAAATGGAGGCAGGAAGATTACAGAATCAAAGTACTCAGTGTCACAATGAGCTTGAATCCAGGCTGGGTTTCATGAGCCCTTGTTTCATAAGACAAGACAGATAGGGGAGGGGGGAATTAAAATTTAATATCACAGTGGAGATGCACATCTTCCACAAAAACAACTCTTACCAAGAGGTTCAGAATCATAAGAGACATTTATACAAAATGAAGACCACATATAATGTATTTATACCTTTTCACCAAAACAATATGTTTCAAGACAAAGTATCACCTCCCCAAGAAATACAAGTCTATGAGATGAGACAGCCTTTAGAAAAACCTCTACAAATGATTCTTAATTGACAATTATAAATTCTCCTTCGACCAGAGAGAAGACTTCCAAGCTATCATGGGATGTGGAAGGATTCAATACATCTTAAACTTATATTAACTTAAAATTTCCAGGAAATAAGTAGAAATAGATCATTTCATTTATAGAGGTTGTTACCAGAAGCCCTAAACATGATTTATAAAGGCCAACTGCAGTGACTACTTGTCACACCAGTATGACTGAAGCAAGAAGAGTGCCTTTAGCAGTCTGAACACCAGCCTGGGATTAAGTACTAGTCTAAGGAGCAAACTTCACGACAGTGAGTGACAGCACACATTTCACTTACCCTCTGGATTGCAGTGACTATGGTGTGATCTACCTTATTACCCACTACTTCCTAAAGAAGGGATCTAGAGCTTAACCTCTGGATTGCAGTGACTGTGGTATGATCTACCTTATTACCCACTACTTCCTAAAGAAGGGATCCAGAGCTTAACCTCTGGATTGCAGTGACTGTGGTGTGATCTACCTTATTACCCACTACTTCCTAAAGAAGGGATCCAGAGCTTAACCTCTGGATTGCAGTGACTGTGGTGTGATCTACCTTATTACCCACTACTTCCTAAAGAAGGGATCCAGAGCTTAACCTCTGGATTGCAGTGACTGTGGTGTGATCTACCTTATTACCCACTACTTCCTAAAGAAGGGATCCAGAGCTTAACCTCTGGATTGCAGTGACTGTGGTGTGATCTACCTTATTACCCACTACTTCCTAAAGAAGGGATCCAGAGCTTAACCTCTGGATTGCAGTGACTGTGGTGTGATCTACCTTATTACCCACTACTTCCTAAAGAAGGGATCTAGAGCTTAACCTCTGGATTGCAGTGACTGTGGTGTGATCTACCTTATTACCCACTACTTCCTAAAGAAGGGATCCAGAGCTTAACCTCTGGATTGCAGTGACTGTGGTGTGATCTACCTTATTACCCACTACTTCCTAAAGAAGGGATCTAGAGCTTAACCTCTGGATTGCAATGATTTTGGTGTGATCTACCTTATTACCCACTACTTCCTAAAGAAGGGATCTAGAGCTTAACCTCTGGATTGCAGTGATTTTGGTGTGATCTACCTTATAACCCACTACTTACTGAAGAAGAGATCTAGAGGTGAGTGGTGGGTACACCCCTTTAAACCTGGCACTTGAGAGGCACTCGTGGGCCTGGTTGCCAAGGCACACAGAGAAAAACTTTTGTTAAAAAACAGAAATAACAGGATCTGCATTGGTAGGTAAGTAAATTTAAGTAAAAACATTCTTAACTAGGTAGTCTTAGAAAGGTGAGAAAAGAGATCACATCAACAA
Source organism: Rattus rattus (assembly GCF_011064425.1). NCBI lineage: Eukaryota > Metazoa > Chordata > Mammalia > Rodentia > Muridae > Rattus > Rattus rattus. The sequence goes on along the minus strand of NC_046167.1, from coordinate 36,687,262 downwards.
GAGTCTAAGCGGAAAGATGAAGCAGGGCCGATGAAAGGAAAACTTAAATGGTCGCTCTCTGTTTAAGAACGGTTTTGCAATTACAGCACTCCTGTATACCAGTTGGGGAAAATGCACTAGATCAAATTCTCCACTGTGTAATAGACAAATCTCAGATCAGTAGAGAAAAGGCACAACGCGTATTTAAAGTACAACTTTAAAGTATTTAAAAGGAGAAATGGATACTGAAAATTCATTTTCACAAGTGCTATTTCAGTTACAGTCTCAAAATCATTTTTAGATTTTACAGGATTATCATCTATTTTACATGCAAGAATGACCAATTATAAAAATCTGTAAGAAGAGTGTAAGCAGACTTTGCCGTACTAGATACAAGAACCTGAAAAAGAAGGATGAGTAAACAAAATAGGAGTGGAGAGCTCACAGTTGAGCACACGTATGCGAGCCATTCTCCACCGACTTGCAGATCAGTGGAGACAAAGGAAAGGTAAAGTGATGTACTTAAAACTGATTTACATCCCAATAAGGAAATCCCGCAAGGGTTGTGTGTTCTTCAAGTCTATCTTCCCAGACCTATATTGGTATGAAGATGAGTTCAGGGTCAACCAAGGCTACAAACAAGTCCCAGCATTAAAAACGAAAAAATATATCCTTATGTGCCACTTTTTACAAAAAGGAAAACTAAGGCACTTGAGAGACATCTTAGTAGTTAAAGAGCACTTGTTCTTGCAAAGCACTCAGGTTTAGTTCCTAGCCTAACACAGTGGCTCACAACACAAGTAACTTGAATTCTAGGTGATCAGGTATTCTCTCCTGTCCTCTGTAGACAGTACATTCACATAGTGCACAAAACATTCAGGTAGAAAACTCATACATAAAACATCGTAAGCAGCACATGAAAAAAAGCCTCATAGGGATGCTAATGAGATTCTGGACTGTTAGTCACTTTAAAAACTATTTGGTGGGGGTTGGGGATTTAACTCAGTGGTAAAGCGCTTGCTAAGGCCCTGGGTTTGGTCCCCAGCTGGGGGGACTATTTGGTGTATGTAGTAAATTTGAAGGTGCTCAGTACTGTGACCCCTGCAGATCTACATGTAGGGATTAGGGGGTTGACATAACTACAATCATCTCTTTCTAAATTTGGAACTAAAAATACCAGCCATAGAAGATTGCAATTCCAGCCAAATATTTTTGTAATATTAATTCACATGTAATATACATATTTTTGAAGTACAATGTTATTTCAATATTTGTGTATTGTATAATGATTGGAAGCAGTTGGCAAATCCATCATCTAACTTACCATGTCTTTGTTTTTACCTATTTTGAGACATGGAGTTATTCATAGCCATAGTCACTCTACTGTGCTTTTATACAACACAGAAGTTACTCTTCCCGTCTAGCTGCATTTCTGTCTTGTTAGTCATCATTGCCCCATTTGTCTCCAGGTCATCCTCCCCAGCCGGGAAGACCCTTTTAAAATTCCACATCTAAATGAGAACACAGTATTTATGCTTTCCTTGTTTCACTACGTAATGCCACTCAAAAGGCTGGGTGTGTTAGTACAGGCCTTTAATCCCAGCACCTGCAATGCGTAGACAGTTGGACCTCAGAGTGTGAGGCTAGCCTGATCAACAAAGTTCTAGGACAGCTAGTGAGACTCTGTCTCAAAAACAGAAAGCTACCCAGGCTCATCCATTTTGCCTCAAATACAGGTTTTCATGGGGGTTTGTGACCTTGTTGGTATGTATATATCACAGTTTCTTTAGGCATTCTTCATTTGTTAAAGACCTAGACCAGCTTCATACTTTTCCTTTCCCTAGCAGTTTTCTTTGTGTATATTGATAAATGGATTCTAACCTAAAACAAAGGCTACATATCTAATCTGTGGTGCAGACATGTGGACAACTCGGAGTGCTTCCTTCTCTCCTATGTGGGTTACAACTTGAATCATCTGGCTTAGAGGCAGCCTTCTTCATCTTTTCAAGCCACTTGACTGGCCCCATCACATCTGAAGTTTGATTGTCAAAACAAAAGTCTTAGAATAACCAGTTCAGCAGAGCATGAGCCTGTAAAAGAGGCTGACAGAATATGAGAGGCTGGAGAGATGGCTCAGCAGGAAGAGCACTGGCTGCTCTCACAGATGTGGGCTTCATTCCCAGCATGTATATAGTAACCCACAACCATCTTTACTGTAGTTTACATCTTTACAGTGGTTCTCAACCTTCCTAATGCTGCAATCCTTTAATACAGTTCCTCATGTCCTGGCGACCCCACTACCATAAAATTATTTCATTGCTGCTTTATAACTCGAGGTTTGCTACTGTTATGAATTACAATGTAAATATCTGATATGCAGGATGTCTGATATGTAGCCCCTGTGAAAGGCCAGTTGATCCTCTCAAAGTGGTTACAACCCACATGTAGAAAAACACTGCTTTAGTGGATCATACACTCATGCAGGCATAAAGACATGAAATTCAACAAATCTTAAAACCAGAGATTGTAAGCATTCTGCCCCAAGTTCTGTTCATTCGCCCAGGTTCTGGTACCAACAGATATGTACTATTCTTAGAGAAGCTTCTTATTACAGAGTAGAGGTTAACGAAGAGATTCATTAGCTGCTCAAATGCTGAGAATAAGGGACTGTGACTACTTATCAGCTATAGATGGATCATGTGAATCAACCAAACCCCCAAGGCTCGGGAACACCGAGGAAGATGAAGCAGAAAGAATGTAAAATCAGAAGAAAGGAGAGTGTGAGACACTGGCCTTTGGACATGGCATAGCTGTTTTGAGCCTGAACTCATCACGGTGTGGGTACCACTACAATATCAAGATCTAAAGTCCTGGCACAGAGCTGCAGAGAAGGCCTGCTGGTAGAGCACTGGCTGCCCTAACGTGCCGTCACTGGGATATTTTTCCCAGCAGCCATGATATGGTTTATACCCAGATGGCTCTGCAATCCTATGGAACCTGAAGCCCTCTCCTGGCTTCCACCAGCACTGCATGCACATTACATGAATGCAGACAAAACACCCATGCACTTAAAATTCCAACTGGGGTTTGGGGGCTCTCCGTGCTTCACACTTAGCTGAGGGGCTAATGGCTGCAGTTGATGACTGCTGAGGGAGTGAAAATGTGAGGCAGGGAAATTATAGATAATAATGGAGGATACATGTTCATTTTATAAACATATATCCAAACCCATACACAGAATGTTAAAAGTACAAAACATTGAAAAGTAGTTACTTCTTTTGAGGGGCAGGGGTTAGTAGGTTCCCCAAACCTCAGAGAAAGACATCACACTAATTGGACTTAGTGAATTAAAAGAAAAACAACTTTTGAAAGACGTGAAAGTAAGATAAGAGATGGGGGAAGCTGACAAGAGCTAGTAGAGGATGGATAAAACCAAAATATTGTATACCATGTAGGAGATTGTCAGGAAGTTTTTCTCTCTTCAGTCTACCTGTTACTGTTTACAAGGAGAAGGAAGAAAAGGAGGTAAGAAAATTTGGTTGGTCTTTGGATTGCTGCTGACGCTAAGATAAAACACCAAAAGAGAGTCGGAAGTTGGACCTCACAGGAATAATCCGTTCCAGCTGGACAGTGGTGGCGCATGCCTTTAAACCCAGTACTGAGGAGGCAGAGGCAGGTGAATTTCTATGAGTTTAAGGCCAACCTGGTCTACAGAGTAACTTCCAGGACAGCCAAAGCTACATGTAAAACACCATCTTGAAAAAGAAAAGAAGATATTCTGCTCAATGAAAGATGCTTAAGAAAATTAAGGCAGCTGGGGACAGTAACACATGCCTCTAAAGGGACCATCTTTGTGAGTTTGAGGCCAGTCTGCTCTACATAACGAGTGCCATCTCAAAGAGAACCAGAGGTCAAGCCATGCACTAGGAGAAAGCACTTTCAAAACAAAAGTGTACCATACGCCAGTTACAATGTCAAAAAGAAAACACTGATGACATACTGGCCATTGTGTAGTGCCAGTTAAAGCCAGAAGAAGAGCATTGGATCCCCTGGAACTAGAGTTGTGAGCCACACTGTTGGTGCGGTCAATTGTCCCCTGGAAGAGTAGCTGTTGTTTACTGAGGTTGCTGAGCCATCTCTCCAGCCACATATTTGCTGGTTTTGATTATAAAAGTTGTGTTGCTAATAAACAGATCAGAAATGTGGATCAGCACATTGGCTCAGTGGATGAAGCACTTGCCACCAACCCTGCTGACCTGAGTTCCACCCCTAGAACCCATGTGGTAGAAGAAGAGATCTGACTCTGGCAAGTTGTCCTCTCAAGTCCCCAGGTGCACTGTAGCATGTGTGTGGGTCCTCACAGTGGCACATAAATGGGAAATGTAAGAAACATGTGTGTCAATAGCTGCTGTAACCCCAATCTAAGTCAGATTAAGTCTAAGGATTTTATATGCATAGTTTTACACTGTAGAAATTTGTGTACTGTTCAGAATTCCTTCAGGTTGTAATGTTCAGAAAAATCCAACTTAGTTTTACTTAAATACCAACTATCCACTGTAAGTCCAGGGCCTGGCTAAGTGCAAGAAGCCACATGGTTGTATATACTCCCGCTTTGATCTTGTTTTCCAAGAGACTCTTCCCTCTTGAAGACAAAAAGACTGATAAAATTTCCCTCCACCAAATGGAAATGAGAGATTCGTGTTCCTTACAAGTTTTGCAAGGGTCTTAGATTTGCATCTTGCTGGCTCTGTTGCATATCCACTCTCTAATCTGAGGTAACAAAATGTGATATTGCTCAGTGAGTCAAACCTTCTGTAACCTCCATAGTGGCAGAAGTGCAGGGGCATTATTGTGCACCACAGAGACATACAGTGAGCCATGTAGTTTCCCAGGAGAAAGCTGAAGAAAGATGGGGCCACGGATGAAAAACTGTTCCGTAGGCATCTTTTTCTCTGCATGTTGTCCCATTTGCAGAGGACTTGCAAAGAGAGTACGGAGATACTTGTCAAAAGCAAGGGTACATTTTAGACTACTGTATTAGAGTTTGCAATGGTTCACTGAGTAAATATGCGTATGCACAAGCCTGACAAGCTGAGCTTGATCCCAGAACTATCCAAGGTAAAGAAAGAAGCAGTTGTACAAATTGTCTACAAGGTCTTCTGACCTTGACATTTGTGCTGTGGCCCTAATTCTCTCAGCTTAACTTCACCTCTGCTTCTCTCCTTCCTGTCTCATACTTAAATAATAATGAGGTTTATAATCGTTTTCTGTCCCATGATCCAGTCTAGAATTGCACCCACAAGCCTTAACAATCCATAGTGAGATACCTTACGGAGATAAATTGAAACTGGAGTCCAAAAGCCTCTGTATGATTTGGGGTTTTTTTTTGTTTTTTTGTTTTTTTGTTTTTTTTTTGGTCTAAATATACAACTCCCAATGAGCCACTATTATTAATATATATCTAACTAGTTCCAACATCACTATACATTGATAGAAAAGAATCATTAAATTTGAAAGAAAAAAACTTCAATTAGGAAGATTAGAATAGTACTCACTGTTGGAACTGCATACATGCGATTACCCAAGTCAAAACGTGAGTTTTCTGGTCAGCTAGTCTGGTTCTATCAGAAAGAACTCCTTTTGTCTGAGTTTGTCATATGACTAGAACTGAGGTGGGCTATATGGGATTTTTATTACTACTTTTCTTCTAGGTGAATGTGTCCTTGGCAACCTTCATCTTGTTCTTATAAGGTATATTGGATTTCTTTGATTGCTTTTGTGCAGTTTTATTCTGGTTTTATGGTAATTTGATATCCAGGGACTCATTTCCCATCTTGTATTGTCTTTTAACATCTGAATACACAGGTTGGTGTCTGCTCATTGAATTGAGAAGCTGGTGTGCCAGGCTCAGTTCTTGATAACGGCACAAGATAAGTAGCGTCTCACCCTCGTGGAACTTTCACTAAGGAACAGACAGTGCTACAGGAGAGGGGATTGACGAAGTTAGTAAAACGGAGACAGCCAAACATAGGATTTTATTAGTTTCTATATCTGTAAAATAGAGGTGATATCAACAGAAGGCAGGGATGGAGAAAGTAGCAGGCTGAATTGTGCTACATATATAAGTTAAAATCATAGATCTAAATACTTCAGTGGTAATGGTGTATATGCAGATGGCTGTTTAAAGTATAAAGTCCAAATGTACTTGTACAATATAGACTGTCTCCTCTCACAGTTAGACTGGCCTCAGAAGACACCAAGCTTGCAAAATTAGTCTTAGACTTCCAGCCACCAGAACTGTGAGAAAATAATCTGCTGTTAAGTCATTCAAATTATGATTTTTCTACCTAGCAACTCTAGCAACAAATACGGAAAATGGGCATATTTTAGAATTTATGAACTACTGTACACAGTCACTGGCACCTTTAGGATGCAGGAGCTTAGTGTTTGTGAGGAGAAATGAGTTGGCTTCCTTCAGCATTTCTCCAGCAATGGCCAAGTAAGTGCAGACACAGGAACAGTATTTGGGGATTCTGAATTACGCTCTGACTGGAGGATCCAGGGAGACAGCATCTAACAACAAACTGGAAGTGTTCAGGAACTAGAGGCATTGGTTAAAAGGCAGTAGACTCTGTTTCCAGAATTTTCAGGGTAAAGCTCAAGCTCTAGAAATTCCAACATTCTAAGCTCCCCGTCCCAGTATGTCAAATAAAAGGACATGTGATGATAAAGAGTAGATTTATTCACTGGCAACATTGGAAGGACAGTGAAATAAAGGGATCCAGTCATGCCCTGGTCTGTCTTCTGGATACAGACAGGCGCTTTGGGCTTAAACATCGAGTATCTGGGTAGAGAGCAAGGAATATGTAATTATAGCAGCCCTGGTGTAGGTGTGGTCTCCTTAGTCAATCGCAGCTCTAGTCTGTAAGAGTGGGAAAACAGTCTATAAGAAGTCCTTAATGCTTGAAGGGACAAGATCATTCTCTGGACATTATTACTTTTGCTCCAGAGTGTAGAGTCGCTCTCACAGGAATATATCCTTATCTGTAGTAGGGAGATCCTCTGTTCTCCTGCTAGTACTTTGTAGGCCTGAGAGAGGAGTCCGTGCTTTTTAGGAAAAAGCACACAAACACAGCATCTAGTACTTATTTCAAGAATATTAAAGGGAATGGTGCTGCAAACCTAGGAGGCAATTTTTCAGACTCAAAGTTAAGACACTGAAGTTGAGATTAATGTTGACATAAGGCCTGGAATGATGGCCATAAAAGTATAACATATGCCTATAAATGCCAAACGAAATATATATCAGACATATACTTAGACAACAGCGATGTAAAGCCTAGATAAAGGTAAGGTTTGACAGACTTACCTGAGGGTTAGACAGGGCCTGCACAGGTCTACACCAGGTCCTCTGTATTTATAGCATGGCTTCCAGCTTTGCGGGGTGTTGTTGTTGTTGTTGTTGTTGTTTTTCAGAGCTGGGGACCGAACCCAGGGCCTTGCGCTTGCTAAGCAAGCGCTCCACCACTGAGCTAAATCCCCAACCCCCAGCTTTGCGTTTTTATGGGATTCCTAAATGTGCAAATGATAGCAGATTCTTGTGCCTTCTCTTAGGCTCTTCCTGTTGTTCTGTCTTGTCCAACTGTGATGTGCTGGTTATGATTTATATTTTATATTTTATTATTATCTCTTAGAAGGCTGTTCTTTTCTAATGACAGAAGTAGGTCTGAATGGGAGTGAGAAACTGGGAAAAGTAGAGAAAAGGGAAATTTTTATCAGGTTGTATCATGGGAGAAAAAACTATTCTCAATAAAATAAAAAAATACAAATTAAAAATGTATTTTATGTGTATGTGTGTTTAGCCTGCATGTGTGTCTGTATATCACATTGATGCCTGGTGCCCTTGGAGGCCAGAATTCATCATATCTCCTGGAATCAAAGGGATGGTTCTGAGCCACTGTGTGGGTAAGGATCAAACCTGACTCTTCTCTAAGAGCCACGTGGATGCTGGGACTCGAACTTGACTCCTCTGGAAGACAGCCAGTGCTCTCAGCTGCTGAACCACCTGTGTAGACTCCCCTTTCCTATTAAAATCTTAAAAGACTACATAAAAGGCGACTGAGAAAATTATAGAGAGAATGGAGTGGGTCTCTGGGCTGGGGAGGGTGAAAAGAATGATAGTCAGGGAGTGACTGCCACAGGGAGTGAGCTAATACTGTTTCATGAGTCAAGAAGAATGATCTGAAGGTGACAGAGTTCCAAACACATACTAAAGAGACTAAAGGCTCCATGTTTACACAGGTTGGAAAACTGCCCCCACTTGAGAAGGCTAAAAGGAGTTTATATCCTCAGGGGAGATTGGCTAAGTCAAAAGTACGAGGGGACACTTCACGAAAAGATAGCTGATCCCTCAAACCCAAACAACACTTGAACATATTAAGGCAAAAAATAATTTTCTAAGATTTTGCCAAAAAAAAAAAAAAAAAAGTTTTAGCTTCCATTATCAACGTGGAGTTTGATATTTTTGTAAGCAACCATGGGGTGGGGGTGGGGAGCGACCTTTAAATGTGAAATTCTGGGGCTGGAGATAGCTCAGCAGTTACAAGCACTGGCTGGCATACAGAGGAGTCAAGGTTGATTCCCAGCATCCATGTGGCAGCTAACCCCATCTCTTAAGTTCAGTCCCAGGAGATCCAGTGCCTCTTCTGCACCAGTTGAGCAACATCCATACACATGATACACATGCATGTAGATAAAACACTCCTACATTTAAAAAACCCTGACATTTTGATGCACTGTGATTTTTTTTTTCTTTTTTTCGGAGCTGGGGACTGAACCCAGGACCTTGTGCTTGCTAGGCAAGCGCTCTACCACTGAGCTAAATCCCCAACCCCTGCACTGTGATTACATATCTTTGTCATGTATGTGTGTGGACATGTTCACTGAAGGCTCATCTCACTCTAAGAAATTTTCATCAGTTATCTGTCTTCTAGTAGCCTGTTAGATGGACATGGGTATCAGGATCTGCCAACTCTCCATTTGTACTTTGCAGTTGAATTACTGCAGTGAACTGTACAGAGGAACACCCCTCAAACGGACGTTTAGGCTTATTTTCTCCACAGTGAGGATAGTGGTTCCAGCCTGCCCACTTTTTTGATTGCAGCTGTTTATAATGTTCCACAGGTCTTGGTTTTTCTAGTCCTTTTTTTCTTTACTAACAGTTTTAATAATTATTACAGGTAACTTTTCAGTATTCCTTCAGCTCAAGTTGTAGAAATAGCATTCCTGCTTCTATCAGTTGTTTTGGTGATATGAAAATAGCTCCTTTCTGGATAATTCTTGCCCTAAAGGGCTTTGTTCTGATAGAATTGCTACTATGCTGGGGTGGTGCATTACAAAATGAACTGAACCAAAATAACTACAAAGCAGCAGCCCGATCTCCAGCAATAGAAGAGATACCTTACTGGCACAACTGTTAACTAGATTTTCTGGTGTTTGCAAACCCAAACATGCTGACCTGATACAGAATTTGATTGGGGTGAAATAGCAAACTCAAATATATGGGGTTTGCAGAAAGAAGGAGGAGAGTTAGATGTAATTTCCACTATCCCAAGCATGAGTGATCCTTGTGCTTGGCCACTTGCTACCTTATACATTAAGCTACTAGCCTGTTCCTATAGAAAGTTCATATTAAGGGAAGTGAAGGGGGAAAAGTCCAAATGCCAGAATATATTGGATATTTCTTGAAATCCACAGGAAAATTGTGTCCATTTGAAGGTAGCCTAGCTAGAAGCAGAAGTCTTTTCTGGCTGTTACCTACACTCCAAATGAAAAATTTCCATTTTAAAAGGCTAGATTATCTAGCTGGGGAAAGCAGTATCACTCAGTTGGTAAAATACTTGGCCAGAATGAAAAACAAAACAAAACAAAACAAAATACCCTTGATCTGAATCTACTTCCTGTACTCAGGAAGTGGAGGCAGGAGAATAAAAAGAATAAAGTTATCCTCCGCTACATCATGAATTCAAGGGCAGCCTGGGCTACATGAGAATGCCTTAAAAAAAAAATACGTGAAAATAAAATAAGAACACCTAAGAATTATCCTCAAAGAGAGACATAATTGGCACAACTGGAATAAAGTTAACATCAGGCTTTCTTAAAGTTAAAGGGCTGAGAATAATTTGTTCTCGCCCAAGGCTGTTGCTTCCTGTGCCTCGAAGCCAGCTCTTGCTGAAGAAAGATAAGAGTAACAAATAGGTTCCAAAAAGGAAATGTGAAGAACTCTTTTGCACTATCATTCTGTTCAGACTTACCACACAGAAAGGCGCAGTGGCATTCAGATTCTGTCCTTCAAACAATCGGCTCCCTTGGACCATTTTGTTCCCGTTAAAGCTTTGGATCCTGTGGTCTTTCTTTCCAATGCACATGTGAGACACTGGCTTGCACAATTTTGCAAATCCCATGCCTGACTTTTATGTCGTTTTTCAGGAATACAAAAGAAGGTGGGACATGTTTCTTCTTTCTTTAATCTCTAAGAATATAAAACTAACAGCACTCTCAGCCTGCATTACAAGGATTTGTTTCATATTGTGATATTTTAATAGATAAGACTTCAGATTTTTTTCTGAAAGTTTTTACCTGTGAATGTGTGTATAAATAGTATATACATATACACACACACACATATATTATCAGTATATGAGTACTCTGTAGGTGACTCAGACACACCAGAATAATACATCAGATCCCATTATAGATGGATGTGGGTTCTAGGAATTGAACTGAGGACCTTTGGAACAGCAGTCAGTGCTCTAAACTGCTGAGCCATCTCTCCAGCCCACCTGTGTATATTTTTAATCCAATTTATCAAAGGTATTGAGAAAACACGGTCTAGCTCTATTATAAATCAAACAAATGGTGCAACCTAAGGAATTAGAAGTTAGTGGTGCTCATTCCAGGGGAAATGACAAGGAAGGAACAAGGCCCTCTGCTGGTGAATATAATTACATAGAAATAAAACCAACTTATAATTGGTGCTCTTCAAGGAGAAAAAAAATGCAAACAGCCTGAGAGAAAAAGGTTCTAATACTGGAGGAGGTTTTATACCATTTCCTCCCATCAAATACAGAACTAGATAACTAGCTCAAGGGGAAAATTATGGAAAATTAAAGATTAAAAACTAATGTTGAGGACTGGAGAGATGGCTCAGCGGTTAAGAGCACCCGACTGCTCTTCCAGAGGTCATGAGTTCAATTCCCAGCAACCACATGGTGGCTCACAACCATCTGTAAAGAGATCCAATGCCTTCTTCTGGTTGTGTCTGAAGACAGCCTCAGTGTACTTATATATAATAAATAAATAAATCTTTAAAAAAAAACTAATGTTGAAATGACAGAGAATACACAGGCTACAATTACTATAGTGTTCCCCACTCATCTCTTTCAGAATAAGATACAACTTGGAAAGTATTTCAAAAATTTATACTCTAAAGAAAGCCTCAATAATGATTATTGAGAACTCTACATTTTCTAACCTAAAACTGTCTTAATTAAAATAAGAATTATCAACAAGGAAGAGACAAGATTCCTTCCCCACACTCATATACAGATCCTTTCTCAAGGGCATCAAAAATGTTGCTTTACACCAGACACTATAACTTAGCCCTCAGAATAAAATAAAAATATTGCAGGCATTTTCCTAATGAAATTTTAAAACATGTGGAGTCTGAATAAACTGCCTAAGGCAGTATGCAGATTTATTTAGTGGTAAAGCTAGTTTTTAATCATGGCATTAGTCAATTACTAGTAACACAAATAGTTTTGAGTTTTCAAATCTCTTTATGCACTGTGTAAGGCCGTCCTGCGCCACTCCGTCTATAGATCAAAGGCATTCTTTTACCTGTGAGTGAGTATTAGATATGTGGTCATGGTTACTCTCAAATGCTAATTTGATGAGCTCTAGAATCACCTGGGGGATAGGCATCTGCATTATCTTGATTGGGGTCATTGAGGTGGAGTGACTTGTCTTCTTCGGTGGCATAGTTTCCCATGCAGAAATCCTCAAAGGTATAAAAATGGGGAAGTTATTTGGACACATGAATACATTGCTTTCTTCTCCCATGGATGAAATATGACCAGTCTTTTGAGTCTCTCCTTCCTTGACTTCCCTGTCATGATAGACTGTACCTTAAATTCTAAGACCAAATGGATCTTTTCTGAATTGATTTTTCACTTCATAAATGAATGAATGGTACATGTATCAACACAGGAATGGTCCACAGGAAGTGCTCAATCAAAATGCATTTTTTCCCTTAGTATCTTAATTTTTTGCACTACTGAAAGAGGTAATTATTTCAGGTTTTTCCCCATTGGAACAGTAAATTATGCTGAGTTTAAAACCTAGTAGAGCAAACTATGTAAATTAATTTGTGTGCATGTGTGGGGGCACACACACCACAGTACATGTATCAGGGTCAGAGATAACATGTAGGAGTTGGCTTTCCCTCCTGTGTACTTCCAGAGAGAGATCTGAAATTAGGCTTTGTGACAAGTGTTTTTGTGTACTGAGCCACCTTACCAACCCTGGGAAAACAAACTGCTAGTACAGATCACAGTCATTCAAATGGTCACTCGGTCTTTTGCATGTTTCTGGTAACTTACTAAGTTTTCTATAATACTAATATAAAAGTTCTGACTCTCTGACTTCTATATGACTTACAATCCTATCTGGCAGTAAACACCACCTCCTCCTCCTCCTTGCCACTTTCTTCCCTGTGTAACAAACTTGCTACAAAATGTTGGTCGTATAAATAGCAAAAAACATTGTTAGTCATAAAGAAGCTTATCTAATATTCCACCCCAAATATAGCTGCAGAACTGTTCTGGAAATGACTAAAGGAATATAAGAACAAATTCATGAATTTTACTTCAAAATAAATGGGGAACAAGTATGTAGTTAAATTAGAATGAAAGTGGGTACATATAATTTTTCATATAGATTTTTTTTCTTTGTTTTTAGCTTCAGTTTCTTGTGTAGTCATGGTTCTCCTGAAACTTACTCTGTAGACTAGGCTGGCCTTGAACTCAGAGATCTGCCTGTCTCTGCCTCCAAAATGCTAGGACTAAAGGTCCGCCTCATCATTTCCAGGCTCCAGGAATACATTTTTTTAAATTGGATTTTTTTAAATTTACATTTCAAATGTTATTCCCTTTCCTGGTTTCCTGTCTATAAATCCCTTATCCCGTCCCCTTTACACCTTCTTCTATGAGGGTGTTCCCCCTCCCCAATCACACCCTTCCTTTCATGTCCCCCCCATGACATTCCCCTACACTGGGGGATCCAGAAGGGCTTCTCCCCCCATTGATGCCCAACAAATCCACCCTCTGCTACATATGCAGCTGGAGCCATGGGTCTGTCCATGTGTACTCTTTGGGTGGTGGTTTAGTCCCTTGGAGCAGTGGTTTAGTCCCTTGGAGCAGTGGTTTGTTGGAATTGATGTTTTATGGGATTTCAAGCCCCTTCAGCTCCTTCAATCCTTTCTCTAACTCCTCCAATGGGGACCCAGTTCTCAGTCCAATGGTTTGCTGCTAGCATTCGCCTCTGTATTTCTCATGCTCTGGCACAGCCTCTCAGGAGATAGTTATATCAGACTCCTGTCAGTGCACTTCTTGGCTTCATCAATATTGTCTAGGTTTGGTGGCTGTATATATATGTGGGCAGGATCCCAAAGTAGGGCAGGCTTTAAATGGTTATTCCTTCAGTCTCTGAATGGCCATTCCTTCAGTCTCTGCTCCAAACTTTGTATCCATATCTCTTCCTATGAATATTCTTATTCACCGTTTAAGAAGGACTGAAGTATCTGTACTTTGGTCATCCTACTTCTTGAGTTCCATGTGCTCTGTGGATTTTATCTTGGGTAATTTGAACTTTTCAGCTAGTATCCACTTATCAGTGAGTGCATACTGTGTGTGTGGGGGTGGGGGTGGTTTTTTTTTTTTGTTTTTTTGTTTTTTTGTTTTTGTGGAGACTAGGGGTTACCTTACTCAGGATGACATTTTCCAGTTCCATCCGTTTCCCTATGAATTTCATGAAGTCATTGTTTTTAATAGCTGAGTAGTACTCCACTGTATAGATATACCACATTTTCTGTATCCATTACTCTGTTGAAGGGCACCAGGGTTCTTTCCAGTTCCTGGCTATTATAAATAAGGCTGCTATGAACATAGTGAAGCATGTGTCCTTGTTATATATTGGAGCATTTTTCGGTATGTGCCAGGAATGGTATAGCTGAGTCCTCAGATAGTACTATATCCAATTTTGTGAGGAATCTCCAGACTAATTTCCAGAGTGGTTGTACCAGTTTGCAATCCCACCAACAATGGAGGAGTGTTCCGCTTTATCCACATCCTCGCCAGCATCTGTTGTCACTTGAGTTTTTTATCTTAGCCATTCTGACTGGTGGAATCTCAGGGATTGGCATTCCCCTGATGACTAAGGATGTTGAACATTTCTTTAGGTACTTCTCGGCAATTCAATATTCCTCAGCTGAGAATTCACTGTTTCGCTCTGTAGCCCATTTTTTGATAGGATTATTTGACTCTCTGGAGTCTAACTTCTTGAGTTCTTTGTATATATTGGTTATTAGCCCTCTATCAGATGAAGGATTGGTAAAGATCTTTTCCTGATGTGCTGGTTGCCGTTTTGTACTAATGACAATGTCCTTTGCCTAACAGAAGCTTTGCAGTTTTATATGATTCCATTTGTCAATTCTTGATCTTAGAGAATAAGCCATTTGTGTCCTGTTCAAGAAATTTTCCTGTGACCATGTGTTCAAGGCTCTTCCCCACTTTTCTATTTCATTGAGTGTATCTGATTTTATGTGGAAGTCCTTGCTTGATCCACTTGGACTTAAGCTTTGTACAGGGCAATAAGAATGGATCAATTTGCATTCTTCTACATGCTGCCCTCCAGTTGAACCAGCACCACTTGTTGAAAATGCTATCTTTTTTCCACTGGATGGTTTTAGCTTCTTTGTCAAAGATCAAGTGACCATAGGTGTGTGGGTTCATTTCTGGGTCTTCAATTCTATTGCATTGATCTACCTGCCTATCTTTGTACCAATACCATACAATTTTTCTCATTATTGCTTTGTAATACAGCTTGAGGTCAGGGATGGTGATTCTTCAAGAAGTTCTTTTATTGTTGAGGACAGTTTTCACTATCCTGTTTTTTTTTTTTTTTGGTTTTGTTTTTTTGTTTTTATTTTTTTGTTATTCCAGATGAATTTGCAAATTGCTCTAAGTCTATGAAGAATTGAGTTGGAATTTTGATGGGAATTGCAGTGAATCTGTAGATTGCTTTTGGCAAAATGGCCATTTTTACTATATTAATCCTGCCAACACATGAGCATCGGAGATCTTTCCATGTTCTGCCATCTTCTTCAATTTCCTTCTTTAGAGACTTGAAGTTCCTGTCGTACAGATCTTTTACTTGCTTGATTAGTCACACCGAGGTATTATATGTTATTGGTGACTATTGTAAAGGGTGTCATTTCCCCATTTCTTTCTCAGCCTGTTTATCCTTTGAGTAGAGGAAGGCTACTGATTTGTTTGAGTTAATTTTATACCCAGCCACTTTGCTGAAGTTGTTTTATCAGGCTTAGTAGTTCTCTGGTGGAACTTTTGGGGTCACTTAAGTATATTATCATATCATCTGCAAACAGTGATATTGTGATTTCTTCCTTTCCAATTTGTATCCCTTTGACCTCCTTTTGTTGTCTGATTGCTCTTGCTAGGACTTGGAGTACTATATGGAATAAGTAGGCAGAGAGGGGGCAGCCTTGAAACTACACCCTAGACCAAGCAAGAAAGTAATCTTCTTGCAACAAACCCAAAAGAAGAGAAACACACAAGCATAATTCCACCTCTAACAAAGATAACAGGAAATAACAATTACTATTCCTTAATATCTCTTAACATCAATGTTTCAATTCCCCAATAAAAAAACATAGACTAACAGACTGGATATGTAAAGAGGACTGACTCAGCATTTTGCTGCATACAGAAAACACGCCTCAGAGACAAAGATAGACACTACCTCAGAGTAAAAGGCTGAAAAACAGCTTCCCAAGCAAATGGTTTGAAGAAACAAGCTGGAGTAGACATTCTAATACTAAATAAAATCGACTTTCAACCAGAAGTTAGAAAAAAAGATAAGGGAGGGCACTTCATATTCATGAAAGGAAAAATCCACCAAGATGAACTCTCAATCCTAAATATCTATGCTCCAAATACAAGGGCACCTACATACATAAAAGAAACCTTACTAAAGCTCAAAGCATACATTGCACCATACACAATAATAGTAAGAGATTTCAACACTCCACTCTCATCAATGGACAGATCATGGGAACAGAAACTAAACAGATATAAACTAACAAGTTATGAATCAAATGGACTCAACAGGTATTTATAGAACATTTCATCCTAAAAGAAAAGAATATACCTTCTCAGCACCTCATATTGACCATATAATCAGTCAGAAAACAGGCCTCAACAAATATAAGGTTGAAATAATCCCATGCATCCTCTCAGATCACCAGTAAAGGTGGTCTTCAATAACAACAATAATGACAGAAAGCCCATATATGCATGGGAAATGAACAATGCTCTACTCAATGATAATTTGGTCAATGAAGGGATAAAGAAATTAAAGACTTTTTAGAATTTAATAAAAATGAAGGCACAGCACAGCCAAACTTATGGGACACAATAAAGCAGTGCTAAGACTAAAGCTCATACCTTAGAGTGCCTCCAAAAAGAAACTGAAGAGAGCATACATTGGCAGCTTGACAGCACACCTAAAAGCTCTAGGAAAAAAAAGCAAATACACTCAAGAGGAGTAAAAAAGCAGGAAATAATCAAACTCAGGGCTGAAATCAACCAAGTGAAACAAAAAGGACTATACAAAGAATCAACAAAACCAGGTGCTGGTTCTTTGAGAAAATCAACAAGATAGATAAACCTTTAGCCAGACTAATCAGAGGGCACAGACAGTGTACCCAAATTAACAAAAATCAAAAATGAAAAAGGGAGACATAATAACAGAATCTGAGGAAATTCAAAAAATCATCATATCCTATTACAAAGGCCTATATTCAACGTAACTGGAAAATCTGGAGGAAATGGACAATTTTCTAGACAGATACCAGGTGCCAAAGTTAAATACGGATCAGATAAGCCATCTAAACAGGCTCATAACTCCTAAAAAATAGATGCAGTCGGGGTTGGGGTTTGCTCAGTGGTAGGCGCTTGCCTAGAAGCGCAAGGCCCTGGGTTCAGTCCCACTCGAAAAAAAAAAAAAAAAATAGATGCAGTCATAAAAAAAAGTCTCCCAACCAAAAAATGCGCAGGACCAGACGGGTTTAAAGGAAAATTCTATCAGACCTTCATAGAAGACCTAGTATCAATCCTGTCCAAACTATTCCACAAAATAGAAACAGATGGAGCACTACCAAATTCCTTCTATGAAGCCACAATTATGCTTATACCTAAAGTACACAAAAACCCAACAAAGACAGAGAACTTCAGACCAATTTCCCTTATGAATATCGATGCAAAAATACTCAATAAAATTCTTGCAAACTGAATCCAAGAACACATCAAAACAATCATCCATCATGATAAAGTAGCCTTCATCCCAGGGATACAGGCATGGTTCAATATATGGAAATCCATCAATGTAATCCACTCAAAGATAAAAACCACATGATCATCTCATTAGACGCTGAGAAAGCATTTGACAAAATTCAACGAAATTCAACCCCTTCATGTTAAAAGTCTTGGAAAGATCAGGAATTCAAGGCCCATACCTAAACATAGTAAAAGCAATGTACAGTAAACCAATTGCCAACATCAAACTAAATGGAGAGACACTTGAAGTAATCCCAATACAATCAAGCAATACATTTTTTATTCGTTATGTCATTCACTCAGGATAGATGTAGATCAGTAACATCTCAGTGTCAGAGTACTTCATTAGCATTCACAAGGCCAAGTTCAGTTTTTAGCACCAACAAAAAGTTACATTTCAAAAAGGAAAATGTGGCTAGAAAAACCTATTTAATTTTTAAAATTAGACATCAACAGAAAGTGCCAAAATATAATTTGAATATAAAAATCTCAGAAAAGATTTAAACAAAACAAAAGTGGTAAAGAGAGCACTCAGTAGTCTGAGCACTTAGTGCTCTTAGGCTCCAAGCTTGGTTCCCAGCACATTGTGATTCTAGCTCCACGGTTTCTGATGCCCTCTTCTAGACACTGGCACATGCATTCACATGCACATGCCCACAAAGAGACATACAGAGTTAAAAATAAAATATATTTTAAAGCAATAACCCATAATTGTTATACAAAAAAAGTGGTGTGTCAATGCATGATGGCACAAATAATCCCAGCAAATGGCAGACTTGACACAGGAAGATGACTGTGTACAAGATCATTCCTCCACATATAGACTAGTTTAAAATGTAAATAGATACCAGGAACATTTATGTCCTGAATAACTTAGTATATATGAATATATAAGGCAAACAGAAAATAATAATACAGGGGACCTCACCAGTGTTTTAGAAAATAATAAATGAAAATACAGTAATTTTAAACCATAAGATCAAGTTAAAGAAGTAATCAGATATTCTTAAACATTAAAATTCCCTCTTTCAAAGTTGAAGGGAATTATTTTTCAATAAACTAGGAAAATATGAAATTGAATAAACACCAAAACCAAATAGTGGAATATACTAGAAAATAAACTACAGATTAATAGTGAGAAAATAGAAGTAGAATGGGGGAATTTAATGAAGAAAATAACAAGGGAAAAAATGAAGTAAAATAAAATGCTGAGTAAAGTGACAAACGGAGTTGCAGCTCACCTAGAGACTTAAGTGAGTGAGCATTACTGGAGCTTATTCATAGTTCAAGACCAGCCTGAGCAAACACAGCTTAAAAGAACCCAGAAGAACAAGACTAGATCTTCCCTTAAAACACCGCAGAGGATTATTAATAATATTCTTAAAAACAGATAATAAGTGTACCCTCATGATGCTAACTGTTCATTCAAGCATGTTACAGAATATATAAATTTTCAGAAAAGGAAACTTTCCCCATATTTATGTTAGAAACAGAACACTGGCCAAATAAAGAATACATGTGGAAAGAGGAAAGCTAAAAAAAATTATTTTCAAGGAAACAGGACTGTCAAGTTAGAAATAAAACAGCTTTAACTTCTTTAATCAACAGTTAATTTTTGAGACATATTTTAAATAAAACAACTTTCCAATTGTTATTCTGCCAATGAACATGTTAATGCCTGCTTGAGTAAACACAGATACTTATCTTAAGTACTTATTTAGTCAATAGTACACAGCAATATTAAATGTTTAAATAGATGGCTTACTTAGATTCTATTAACTAATATCTATTAGGACACGGTGGTATATATTAAAGGAGAAGATCTATATTTACATTGTTAAGAAATTTAATCTGATCCTATTAAATATGCTTCATGAGTAGAAAAAACTAACATGTTAAGTAGCTCATCCCTAATCTGTTTATGCATGAAGTCTAAAACGCTAAAAGTTAGACATTCATAAAATCAGAAAAGAAAAATCAACTCTATAAACTATTAAAAGAGATAGCTAGGTAATATGGCTAGATTTTTATTTTTAAATAGTAACTTTCCTATAGAGAGTCAAGCTTAAAATATTACAGTAATTGGGGTGGAGAGATGGTCAGTGGTTATGAACAGCTCTTGTAGAGGACCCACCTCTATGCCCAGCACTAACACCAGGAAGCTCACCACTCCCTGTACCTCCAAGGCAATCCAACAGCTGGCTTCCGTGGGCAACTGCACTCGTGCAAATATCCAAAACCTCACAATGCTTACAAGTCCATTTCTAAAAGCAACAAAATACAGTCTGAAAAAATAAAAAAATAAAAAGTATATTAAACAACAAGTAAAAAATTGCAACTTATAGGGAACCTAACCAATAGGGAACCTTAGCTCCTCTTAACAAAGCTTGACTAAATATATTTTCAAATAAAATGGCTAATGGGTAAAATGATATGAAAAGACAGGAACAGGAAACAGAAAAGGTGAGAAATATGAAGTTCTCTGTTTTTGTTCTGCTTAAACACAGAGTCTTTTTGTAAGCCCAGGATGGCCTCAGGAACTTGCTGAATGACAGTGAACTTTTGATTCTCCTGCCTCCACCTCACAAACACTAAGATTATAGTTGTGTAGCACCACGTAACATTTTATGCCAGAGATCGGGACCAAAGCTGGGGCTTTGGGCATGCTCCATCAAATACGTTACATCCCCAGCTAGTAAAGCTTTGAAGCTCTGTCCTAATAGGCTGTAGATTTTGCTAAGAAGTGGAAATATAATAAAAAACCCAAACATAATATAGCTCCATGGGAAAGCACTTTTCCAATGTGCAGAGCTCTGAATTCAATGCCCAGTTTAAAACAAAACAAAACATGTACATGTACACAGAAAGTCAGGATGGAAAACTCACAGAAACCTCAGGAGAAGACATTAAAAACTAGGGGAGAACTAACTGGTCAACAGATGCTATTGATAAAACTAAGTATAGGCTTCAGAAACAGAAATAAAACTGAATCTTTGCTTCACTATACTTAACAAAGCAAATTCTAGGTATGGTTAGAAACAGAACTTACATGTATACTTAGTTTTGGAGTGCCAAAACGGTCTCTAGACAAACCACAAGGAAAAGATTAACTACAGAAGAAAACATTCAAATTTTTATCTAACAAGACATCCCAAAGGCAGGTACTTTTGAAGATAAAAGATATATAGGTCACCAAGGGCTACCTTTAGAACAATAGAAATAAAATAGGTCAGAATACCAAATAAAGTAATGAAATTCACTAGTAATTAAAGAAACATAAAATTAAAAAATTGACAAACATAAAAAACAAAACAAAAAAACCCTTGTTCTTATTCCTAATGACGGTATGAAAGGGGAAAGGGAGAAGTTCTAAGCTTTGTTCAAAAAAAACCCCTCCTCACCACCACCACCACCTCGCAAAAAGTAAACAAAACATGGCACAGTAAATTAAGAGTTGCCTTTTCTAAAGAGTTTGCTGTGAATATACACAAAAAAGAAAATACAGCTTTAAAGATGCCTTGGAAGTCTTATAGAAGTTTATTTATTGGCTATCAAATACAACCTTTTTCTTTTCCCTCTTGAAAACAAATAGCCTTTACATCAAACTGAAGTATGAGAACATTTTAAGAACTCTTGAAAAACAATAATACAGACTGTTCAACAGTGTGGATTGAGAGATGCTTTACGGTATGCCCTCACTTTAATAGAATGAGAACTAGAGAATTCCGGTGAGTTGCGAGCTACAGTATGCCCTCAACACTATGATCAAAACTTTGTTTGCTTCCACCGTCCGCTGACCATGAAATAGCTTCTTATTAGTAACTTCTAGTCATTTAAGGAAGATCACTGGAGAAGTCCTCTGGTAAATGGCAGGCTTATGATTTTTAATAGGAGAACATCAAAACATTGTATAAACAGGAAATGACATTTTAATGACTAGGTCTCAGAATTATTGAAAATACACAGGAGAGGCAGGGGAGTGGGGCAGGGAAAAATACACAGGAGCCTTTTAGTAACTGCAAATAGGCAATGCGTCTGCCACCACCTTCTAGTTTTCTAAGTTACTTCTATGTTTCTTCCAGTCCAAAAAAAAAACAAAAACAAAAACAAAAAAAAAAAACCACCCCAGGCTTTTCTTGGTTTTGTTTGTTCAAACAGGTTATCACTATAACTCTGGATGGCCTCCAGCCTCAATAAGTAAACAACCTAGCCTCAAAATTCTTGCCTGTGCCTCCCAAGTGTCAGGAATGAAGACAAGTGCCACTATGCCTGGCCATGCAAAATTTTGAGCTTTTGAGTGTGCTAGGGATAAACCTGGGCATTGTACATGCTAGGCAAGCATTCACTAAGCTAGCTCTAGCCCTTAAAAATTTCCTATTCGTCTAAATTATTATGAATTTACATTATTAGTCAAGTCTAATACTGGTCACATTATTAGCAGTTTCCCTAGTCATAAGCTGGTATGGCGTAGGCATGGTAACAGGTCCCTGTAACCCTCACAACTGGGAGGTATAGGCAGGAGAATCAGTAGCTAAAAGCCAGCCTTCACTACATAGTGAGTGCCAGGCCAGCCTGAGTTACATGAAGACCCAAGAAAAAGCAATAAATTTTAAAAGTATTTACTGCAGAATTAGATGTGCTGTACAGGAACACATTAGCAATCCAGCTATCAAAAATAAAGCAAGGCAAGCTCTAAGCCCTTCTTCAGCTGTGGAGGTTAGTCATTCCATTTGGGGCGACTAGTAGGCCTGGTTCAGCTTTAAAACAGCAAATCCAGCATTCCAGACAGTTAAGATATTCAAACCTGTATTTAAGTTCCACTTCCAACAACTACCTGGTGCGAAAAATAACCCAAGTCGGAGTGGGCGCATAGCAAATTCACCAAAACCTCGCATGCAAGTGCTAACCATTTCACTTGAGAAGCATGAAACCCACACCATATGCATTTTTCTCAAATCTTGGTAATTCCTATGAACTAGCCAGATTTAAACCAGTTTGTTTTCTTCAGTGAGTATGTGGCTTGGCTTCCTTGTGGAGCCTTATTTTTCATTCAACTTTCCATTTTATATTCACTTAAGTATAATATATTCAAACACCTACCTTCTCTAGACATTAACAAACAAGAAATTCTGCCAGCCTCTTATGCATGGGACTAAATATTCTCGATGATGATAGTCACCGAATATGTATTTGCTAACAAAAGTGATAGCTGTTAAACTATCATATTCCACACACCAGTTTAATCAGTTACCTCTCTAGAATTTTTTTTAAATATTTCAGTTTAACAACAAGTAAGAATTAAAGACTTTGGACATACTTAAGTTTCCATGCACAAAAAATTCTTTTGAGACATAAAATCTTCACAGGAAGACTGTTTTTCCATAGGTCAATCTTACGTTCGTTTTCTTATCTGCAATGTGACTTGATTCTCCCCCCTTAGAATTGTATTACTTTAAATCTTATCCAAAGTACAGATTTTAAGTTAAGTAACTAGTTACTTCCCAGCTCTGTTCTTAACCCAAACTCAGCACTGCATTAACACTTCGTCGATGTTCCTCAACATGTGAGACATCTTTTCATGAGCCCAGACTGTCCTGCACTCACTGGCCTCTCAGCAGTGCATTGTGGTGTAATTGGCATCCTCTTTTCTTATATATAGGATATACTTACGCAGTCTTAGAAAACACACATTATTCAAAGAAATAGTTCAATTTTCTATTTCAAAGCCAATAATTTCCCTCTCTTCCCGGCCACTCTCCCAACATGGATATATATATCTGAAATGTTTAATTAGAAAAACTATCCAAACACAAGTCAATTTTATATAAAATATTTAATTTTTAAAACACAGGCTATTCATGTCACATAAATAGTTTCAATTTTAGGTTAGCTGCTTATGGCCAGCAGATGTATCAAATGTGACAAATAATAATTTAGATACTGTCACTTATAGGAAAGTCTAAAGCTCTAAGACTCACCATATTAAATTTTCAGAGACTTGAATACTCTATTTTGCTAAATTTCAAAACATTTCTTCACTTCCTCTACTGTTTTAAGTCAATTAGTAGCCAATATTCAAATAAAAGCAAAATATTTTTTCTTCCATTAATTTTTTTCTTTCACCAACAAAATACCATCAAAACTTAAAATGGTCAACTGAAAATTCATTTAATAGTCATAAACTGGAAAATCACCTTTAAAATATTCTGTCACCAAACAATGTTTCCTGAATATTGGTAAATGCAGGGTCACAGATCGTATGAAGGGCATGAAGTTAAACTGGCTTTCCAGAACAGTTCTTCCCTATTTAACACTCCAATGGAAAGGTCCTAGAACAACTGAAGCTGTCAGCTGGCACACTCAGTGCCCCAGACTCTGTCATTTATTAGTGAAGGAGATGCTGGCTATTTACCTTTGGTTCCTTTCCAGAAATATAATTTTGCTTTTTTGTGTGAACATAAACATAGTGACACTTGACAACATCATAGTTATTCTTTCTTGGTTGATTTTAATAGAATAAAAATGACCTAATAGCACTGCTCTAATCTGGCAGAAATTACAGTAAATTTTACAAAATTGAAAGGAAAAGGTAGTTTTCTCTTTGAGTTTTCTTTTTGCTACGTAACTTGACATTTTCTTAAAATAATTATATAACTTTAAATATGGTGTTTGCCACCCTCCTTCTGTGAGCTTTAATATATTTATTATGTATCATATGATTTTATTTTGTGAATTGTTACACATATTTGATTCAAACTCCTGCCCTCCAAATAGAAACTGGGTTAGTATGACAGCCAGAAAGAAACACACTAAAATTCTCATTCAGCTATTACTTTCAACAACTTAACTGATCAAAAAAAAAAAAAAAAAAAAAAAAAAATTAGTACTTCCCAGAAGTAAAAAAAGGTACCGAGTTCTCCCTTTCTTTTTCTTTTACACTCCTACCGAGAGAAGGTAACAGTGAAAGTTAACAGCCAAAAGACAGGCAGAAAAGGACAGTGTGACAAGCAGAGGGAATGGACCTAACAGAACTGACCAAACAACTCCTAAAAATGGAGAGCTTCGTGCCCCTTCAGCACAGTGCAGACTCCCTTAGAAAGACAGTGGTGGAAAGGCTAACTTCATCCGCAGTCCTGAAGCATACCTGTTAAGGCACTTACTCGAACCCCTCCCCACCCGACCCATAGTTTTCATATAAAAACCACTATTTCATTTGAATGAATTTTGCTGGGTTATGGTAACCTGAAAAAAAAAAACAAAACAAAACAAAAATAATGTTAACCATTTGTTTTATATAAAACTGTTGCATCAAGAGAAAGGTTGTGTTTTATTTTCTGAAATGAGCACAAAGTACACCTTTCACAATAACACTGAAAGCAGGTGCAAAGACTGACAGTGACCTTTGACTAAAGGTAGCTTTGTAAAAAGAAAATACCAAAGAAATCAGTGCCCTTTCTGATTGCTGTAAAACTGGGAGGGTTGAGGGAAAGGGGTAGGTTGTTTACATAAAAGTTGGTCCAAACTTACAAAAAAAGCACAAGTGTGCATAGTTCAGAAGATCTGCAAGAGGGCCATAAAAACATTATGTCCCTAATGTTAGCATCCACTTAAAACTGCAAGAATACAAAATAAAACTGTTAACTAAAATCTGTGACGATGTACAATCAATAGAGCTAGTTTTAAGAACAGCATGAATTTAAGCAAAGATTTTTTTTTGTTGTTTTCTTTTTTCACTATTGTATGCAAGACCCTTTCCACATAAAAATAAAGCTGTTGTTGAATTAATATTATTCAAGTCTCTTGGATTGCTGCCTGAAATTGCAGCTAGAAAAGTCTTTCCAGATAAAAATGATGTGCCTGAGGAAAAACAGATACTCAGTATGGTAACCCTCTGCCTCGACCTCTGCCAGCTGATGTACTAATGTGTCCCCTGTATCCTTGTGAGTATCCAGGTCCTTGGGCAGGAGAAGTCCAGGTCTGTCCATGCATGAGGCTGGGGCCGCCTGGATTTTCCTGTAAGTTACCACCATAGTTATAGTTGTGCATCTTTGCTGGCAAGGGATGAGTACTCTCCGGCCCTGCGGAAGGGTCACTGCTGTTTGTGAGGACCGTGATAGGACCATGGCTGTACTCAAATCTATGGTCCTTGTCTCCACTAAACAACATGGGACCAGCATTGAGGTAAATGTCTCCGTATCCAGCTACTGAACTGGGAAATGACTCGGTAAAGGCAGAAGTCTGAGGTGGACCACCAGTGTGAGATGAAGCAGTACTGTAGTTATCCAGAGACTGAATATCTGAGTTTCCGATGAAACTGCGCGCTTCCAACGGTGCAGCAGCAGAGCTACTTCCCAGACCATCACTGCTAACATAAGGGGCAGCAGAGAAAGATGCTCCAAAGTTGTCTTTATAGTCTGAACTGGGCACGTACGTGTCTCCTGTGGAATAATCAATACCACCTTCTCTTTTGGGATCATCCTGGGGCTGATGTTGAGCAAGCAGCTGTAAGAGGGCTGCCTTCACTCCAGCATGTGGGTCAGTTAATGAAGAACTAGTAGTAGGTCCATGCTGGTTTTCTGTCCGATAATCCAGGTCCTCCTCAGTGACTGGTGGTGGTTCAGGAGGTTCAGGAGGTCGTTGATCAGGAGGCAGAATCCGAGGCCGCTCTGGTTCTGGTGTCAGCTCCAATATCCTCCTGTCTTGGTGTTGGATGAGGTCATCTTGCCCTAAGTAGAATAAAACCAAGAAAAAGTCAAAAGGTACCATGGAAAATGAAATATTCAGAACAGTTACACATTTTACCTTTCGCAAAATACCAAAGGACACCTCACAAGTGTTCATGTTGCCCACTATCACATAAACACAAGATTACTAAAGAAATACACTATTCAACTCCACACAGTCGTACTTAATGCTTGAAGAGTAAGTTTCCACTGCACCCAAAACATTTATCCTTTTGTATTGAGAATTGAGTTATTGTAAATTTACCTTAGAAAATATAATATTCATAATGGACAAATTTCTAAACAATCTAGTCCAGGAAGTAAACAGAATAGGTCTCACCAGTGACCTGAGAATGTCTTCAACACACCCCACTGAACAGTCAAAGCCACAGATAGCAACAGCTCTGAGCCAATCACTCACCAGATCCAGGAGTGCTGGGTTCTGGAGGTGGCCTGAGTTGCACTGGAGCGTCATGTCCTGATCCATTCTCCCTCTCCTCCAGCATGGCATCTTTCTGTTTTGACTGCTGGGCCTTTATTAACTGAGTCAGGAGGACTGCAAATGCACTCTGCACTGCAGCCTGCGCAGCGTCAGTTTCCACTTTAGGCTGGATGCTCTGTGAAGGCTGAACTCCTCCCAATGATTTTGAAGACTCCTGTTGTGGTGTTGATGGATCTGTCTGTTTTTCACCTGTTGCCAAAATTCCAGCAGGAAGGTTTATTTTATTTAGCTGCTGTTGAGTCTCAGAGTTTACCTTAATGTTCAACACTTGGACAAAATCAGCCATATTAACACTTGATTTAGATTGTAGTAGGTTTAGAAGAATTGCCAATTCACTGTGGTTTAACGGCTGTCCAGGGCCTGTTATTACTAAAGACAAAATGCATTGATTAGAACTGCCATAATTCACAGTTTCCCCAACCCCTATAACCTCTTCATTATACAGTATTAAAACTCCATTTGAGGGAGAATTATGAAACAATGAGAAACAAGCACTGAAGGAAGTCTTCTTACCCATCAGACATTCAAACTCTAACTACAACACAAGCCATGATAGACATCAAAACTACAATCTGTTTTGGGTAATTCATCTTCAGCAATATATTTTTCAAAAGAAAAATCAAGATTACCAGCAGAGTCATACACAGATTTA
Source organism: Rattus rattus (assembly GCF_011064425.1). Taxonomy (NCBI): domain Eukaryota; kingdom Metazoa; phylum Chordata; class Mammalia; order Rodentia; family Muridae; genus Rattus; species Rattus rattus. Next base: position 36,659,716 of record NC_046167.1, on the reverse strand, counting down.
ACCAAGAGCTAACACTGTGTAAGAGAAATGAACAATGACATCTAACAGTGCCAGCACTTTCTAAGCTTTTTGTGGCCTTTACCCCTCACAACCACTTTATAAGACAATATCTATTATTATCCTAAAAGAGCGGATAATTTGCAAGCTCCTGAACTCTCAAATTTAATTCTGAATACAGTCTCTGAATTCTTTGCTATCCTACTTCAAAAATGAAGTTAACTGTGGAAAGAACTTTTTAGAAATTAAAACTAATATTTTACACACTATGATAAAAATCTGTTTTTATTCAGATTACTTTATAAAAACATTAAGCCATTTTGAGTTACAAAGATCTACACAAACATGCATATTACATATTAACTCATTACCAGTAGACATACCTAGTTAATTTTCTTTCTCCAATATTCAGGCTAGACCTGACAGATTCCTAGGTTCTTCAGGGAAACTAAGACTACAATATTTAAAAAGCTGTCAACTAGCAAGCATTGTGGCACACATCTTTAATCCTAGTCCTTGGGGGGCAAAGATGGGCAGCTGTTTGTGAATCTGAGGCCAATCTGCTTACAAAGAGAGTTCTAGGACATTCAGGGCTACAAGATGAGATCTTATCTCTAGATAGATAGGTAGATGTGAATGAAAAAAATAACTAGGTCTAAACAACAGATTTCAATCTTTTAAAATACAGTCTTAGACAGAATGATGTACAGATATCTACCAATGGGATAAAAACTTCCTTTGCAGTTTTGGCTACCTTTGTTTTTTATATGCCTTAAATATTGAACTTCACAGACTAATATTAATGAAAGACATACATACTCCTGACTCCTAAACTAGAGAAAATGGAAAAAAGTCTGACCAATCACCACCAATCTATGATCTGAGACTGTAATGTAAAAAAGCCTTAACACTTATCTTTTTGCCACACACAGTCAACACAGGCCACAAAGCAATGCAAACATAACAAGGCAAAGAGACCTTACTGACCAGGTGCTCCGCTGGAGCTGTTCTGAGACTTCAGCTGTGCAGGTGGCAGCACACCCTGGGGCGTGCTAGTTCTGCTGTCATCTAAGCCCAGAGACAAGTCCTTCCTGGGGGCTTTGATTGTGGAAAGGTCATCAGTCATGCCCATCTGTTTCTGTCTTCTTCTCTTTTTACTCCATAATTCATGACAATCTTGCCACAAAGGAAGGCTGAAAAAAACAGATGAATTCTAAATCACAAAAGCTGTAACAAGAAATACTAATGTTATAATGAACCATTCCCCTCTCACAAACCATTCTGGAAAACTTGATACAAACATTTAATAAAATTCCATCATCCTTCAGGATTTTAACTTTAGTGGTGGTCTAATTTTTCTTATTTGTCCTAATTTTTTATTGTTTGAAATTCTATTCATGCATTACTGTGTTTGATCAAGTACATCCCACATCTCCCCCCTAAAATTCCTTTCTTATCTCCCCTAAGTCTCTATTCCCTCCCAATTTCATGTGTTTTCTTTGTCTCTCCAGTATGTGTATGGGTAAAAGGCTCCCTGCTGAAATACAGGCAAACTCTAAAGGGGCCACATCCCTGAAGAAAAAACATGACCGTCCCTGTCCCAGCAGCCATGAGCTACAAATATCTCCTCAGCTGGAAGTGGACTTTCATCACTAAGTCCTACCCTCCATGCTGGGATTTTGTCTGGCTTGGTTAAGTGGGCCTTGAGCATACGGTCACAGCTGCTGTGTACTCATTTGTACAAGTATCCTAGAGATGAACTATTTTTGTCTTCTGAATAATCAATATATAATTGTTCATCAAACTATGAAAAATATATATTAATAAAAGCTAGCTATTATCCTTGGTATAACCATTTAAAACCAACTACAGCATACTGTACACTAAACAGGAATTTTGAAAAAGGATGCAGAAACATGCTATTTGTAGAAGCCAGACATAAAAAGGAGAGTAACATAATAGGCTAGAACACAGGATTCGTACAAAACTTTTTAGTAAAATCTTTTACTTTTTAGTCACATATTTGCTACTTTTACCAACTGTTTTAGAAATAAACTGTTTCTATAGATGAGTCTCAAGAATAGGTAATCCAGGCACAGAGAGGCTCATTATACTCATCAACAGAGTTCTACGTAACTACCAAAATTACCTCCAATTCTGTAATAATTTTTCATCTCAATATAAATCTATAACACTGAACACTAAAAGTAACTTTTTCTTAAAGACAAAAATACTTGATTTACAAATCCCAGGAATAAGGTCATGTAAACTTACTATTACTTTTCTCTAGCTTAAAGGTGAGAAAATTAAGGCTTGGAAAGGTTAATAAACTTGCCCAGAATATCTAGATTCTTTTAAGTAATGCCATCTAGTGGTATATACCTGCTGTCCTCAACTTGGATGTTTATCTCGAGAGGTACATAGATGGGACTTTCCAAGAGTGTACCTGAGGTTGTGTAAGGGGATTATTTCCACATGGACCTTTTCAAAGACTGAACTAAAAGAATGCCCTGAATACTCAAGTAGATAATTCTTCCACAATTACTTTCTCATATTATAAAATAAAGGCATATGCAACAGAATGGTTGAATCTTAGCAATATAATATTAATTTAAAAATGTCATTCCACAGGATTACAAAACAGCATGACACCTTTGTATAAAATGAAAAACAACTACATTTTTAAAATGTAATTTTTTTATGGATACATACAGATGGCAACAGAAAATATATACAATAAGAAGGAAACGGGAATGATGGTTACCTTGGGAAGAAGAGGGCAAGGGAACACGTGGGTAGGAAGAAGGGTTATGATATGATTAAAGTGGGTTATTCTCAAGGTTCTAGCTTTTGCTTGGTAGGCTCATGGCTGCTTATTAACATTTAAAATAACTAATTAAAGTAACTAAAATAAATAACAAAGAGCCATGCATGGACCAATGATGAGTGACACAAGGATTATGATTAAACCAAGTCTATGCACCTGAGGTCCGAAAACAAAACAAAGGCATACCTCTCAGCCATCTTACTATGGTGCATTGCCTCAGCGTGTAAAAACCTCCTGGAGTAACAAACAAAGGGATAATTTGAAAGATTGATACTGGGAAGCTGTAAGGCATCAAAAACCCTCCAAAAGACTTTCCTTTCTAGGAATGTGTTTGTGTTTTAAATGTGGGCTGTAGCCTCCAGTGGGACGCTGATTTCAAATACACTATACTACTTCAGATCAGGGTAAACAAAATCATTACAACTCCTCCACTCTAACAGCCAAGAAATATAATGCTCTTGTGGAAAAGCAAAGAAATCCAGGAAAAGGATTTTTTGTTCCCTCCCACAACTTAGAGATTCATTACCTTAACACTCATCTCTATGAAATATAAACATAACCTTACGATAATCTAAAATGGCAGATTGATTATGCTGATTCTCTAAATAAATCAGGCATGTTCTCCAGATAACCAAAAGTATGTGCTTCCTCAAAGATTCAAATGCTGGCTCAGCCACTTACTTCTATCTTGTCACACAAGTCACTGAACTGCTATGTCTCAGTTTCTTTTTCTTTAAAAATAAGGTTAACCATATTACCTATTTCCAGGGAACAGAAGTAGTATGTTAATTTGTATCAGGGCATCCTTGGTCAGAGTCACTCACACAATATGCATAATATTTGTGTCTGACATCACTGATCTTTCAGTTGTCTAAACGTGTGTTTATCAAATCATGAAATACTTATTCTAATTATAGATTGTTACATTACTGTCCAAATGTTTAATGTTTTTTATATTGTTAATAAGGTATAGGCTACAGGCCATCTAGGTCACATTTTATTTATATAGTTTATAGAATAATACCCCTACTTAGTAGTTTCTCTTATATATTAAGTAGAGGTCATTAAATATTTATATAGCTTTTAATTTAAATACTGAATTGATATCATCATAACCTTAGCTTAACTTCTTTAGTGATGTATCCAAGAGCATACATTCCATAACAGTTTGACAGAACACCCAAGTGTACTACTCTCTTTATTTTTAATAGAAAAGTGCAATAAAGTGTATTCTGATAAAAATAAAGTCTGAGTTTGACAAAAATTATAGTTTATAAGGAAAAAACTAAACAAAATTCCCTAAGTCTTTTAAGTCATAGCACAAAAAATGGTAGAACTAGTAAAATAAATAAGAATAAATAAAATGAACGACTAATGTCTAAATAAGCTTTTGGGTCATATGACTTCTTTATTATCAAGAGACCTACAAGAGCTTTTCTCTTTCAAAGAGAAAGCTCTTCAAATGATCTCACTTTTTTGTTTTTGGAAATGTGTGTACAAATATGTTTGTGTAGCATGTGTGACCTTCATACCCACAGAAGTCACAGAGGGCACTGGAGTTTTAGGTGGTGGTGAACCACCATTTGGGTGCTAGAAACCAAACCTCTGCAACCAGTGACCTTAACCACCGAGCAATGGTTCCCATCTCAGTCTCATTTTCTGATTAAAAACAAAACTTTAGATACTTAAGAAGTTCAAAGGCAGTGATGCAGCTGTGCATTCCTTCTTTCAGTGAATACTCATTTGCAAGGAAATAACAAGTCGATTATAATTAATGCAGACTATGTCTTGATGTCTAGTAAATAGGACTGGTTCAAAGCTATGACAACTACTACGTGAAGTATTTATAGGAGAAGATTTCATTTGGATCACTTCTGCTACACTTTATATCCACCAACTTCACTGATGGCTTAAAACACTTAAATGTGTACTAGTGACACAGCACCAAATACCACATATTAATATTCATAGAAATGTTTTAAAATTAAAGTACATTTATGTATATCACAATTAATGTAATATTAGTTACACTAGAATAAAAATTTAAGAAATAATGGAAGTTCAAAAAAAAAAAAAAAATGCCAAATGTTGAACATTTTCTAAGTGAATTTAAAGGCCATTCAGACCCCAATGTATACACGATTAATATGACTACAGTACTTAAAAATGTTAATTAAAAATTCTTTTGCAACTTGGCTTAAGAAGTTTATATGAAAATAAGCTTGAGATAGCTTTACTACAATTCTTTCATGTGGATTAAACAATTAGAATTACCAATTTTTTACCCAGTAACTGGACAAAATCAAATCATATTCCTCTTGACGTATTCTATCAAGAAAAACATGTTACCTTGTAGGTATTATTCTTGCACTGAAAAATATTAATCTAATCTTGGTCACAGAAAATCAATCAAATCCAAATTATGAGATGCTTTACCACACAGCTCCCTGGGACTGGAGATGTAGCTTAGTAGAAGCACTCGCCAGGCATGTGTTAGACCCTGGGTTTGATGTCCACCATCAAAAAGAGAAGTCAGTGTCATCAAAACCTTCTCTAAGAGTGAGGAAAGAGTGAAGATACATGCTAAGTAAACAAATATGTGCGTTCTGAAAAAAATTGTTCAATCCTGACTCAATAGAAAGTTTTTTTTTTTAAAAAAAAATGTTACTGGAGAGACTTAACTATGTACTATGCTCTACGAGTTTTTAGGATGTTTTTGTGCTATATAGTAAGAATATGTGTAGTAAAGTTCCAGTTTTTATAGATTCATGCAACAGGTTAACATTCAACTATTTCAAATAAAGTTTATAAAGTAATGAAACAAATGTGTTCACACACCAATAATTATTTATCTAGCTGAAGAATATCCTACTTTTTGGTAGAGATGAAAACTCAAAATCGAAAGTTAAAAACAGTAAAACAAAACAACAACAAAAAATCTGATAGGCTACTAGAATCAAGCCACTTGGAGACTACTGATATATCTAAATACGTAGAAGAACGATAAATACTAAACATTTAACTCAACAGTATCTACCTATATAGGTTAAGTGGTGCAGACTCAAGAGGCATAGAAAGGAGGATCTTGAATTCAAGGCCAGCCTGTACTATACAACCCAAACTGAGGGGGAAAAGAAAAAAAAAAAGAAAGAAAGAAAGAAAGAAAGAAAGAAAGAAAGAAAGAAAGAAAAGAAAAAAAGAAAAGAAAAAAAGAAAAAGAAAAAAAAAAGAAAAGAAAAAATTAAAAAGAAAAAAACCTGGAACAAAAAAGTAGTGAATGGGGGTTGGGGATTTAGCTCAGTGGTAGAGCGTTTGCCTAGCAAGCACTAAGGCCCTGGGTTCGGTCCCCAGCTCCGGGGGAAAAAAAAAAAAAAAAAAAGTAGTAAATGATTTCTGCATGTCAGATGATAGTTATTTTTTTTTAACTTTCAAAATATCTCATGGGCCATGTATATATAGTTCAATCAAATCTTAACGACAAACCCTGTGGAAATACACTCAGTACAACCCAAAGTGGAAGAGCCAGGATTTGAACTCTAAAGCCCATGTTTATTCACTTGAAATATGTGAATTTTATTATAGCAAAGGATTTTATTGGAGATAGGCTTGCTTTAATGCTGCTGTTCACATTAACAGATACCAAGGAAACACCTACAGAACTTTAGCTCCTATCATGGAAAGGTAAATGGACAGTCTTCTTCCCAACCAATTCTAGACAAATTATAGAAGCTCTAAGATTTAAGAAACTATCTATTCTAATTCTCCAAACTGCGTTTTCCCTCCATGAGAAGAATCATTCCAAACATACTTCTGATATTAACATTCTTTGAAATAATGACAAGGATTTTCTATTGTGCGAGATGTCACAGAATATTTTCAGAACTTGTTTCTTATTAAACTGACTTCAATTTGAGAACTGGCACCATCCTTTACCGTATTTGTATTCTTGGGCAAGTTTTTTAACCTCTTTGAGCCTGCTTCCTCCTCTGTTAAGCAGCGGTAATGATACCTACCGTAGAGGGCTGTACAGATTAAGCTTGGCATAGGACTCAAAACTCTGGCTAAAGCAGCACCATTAGAAGTGCAGGCCTGACGGCCATATCCTACCACTACAGGATTGTTATAAAAGTGAAACATGTCACTACTCAACATCAGCTAAAGAAATGGTAAAGGCTGTTTTTGCTGTTCTATGGTAAATTCAACAATAAACAAGCACCCGCATGCTTAATGTGCAGATCATGTAATTTTCTGATGTTTTAACCTAACTCTTTCGACTTCGGCATGGAACCATGGATCATGACAACTAATTAACAAAGTTTTCAAAGCTGTTTATACTATGCAAACCTAAAATAAAAACAAGTCACTTACTCTGGTGGAGGCATTTTGGAGGGTTCCACGTCTCGCAGGAACTCACACTGAAGAGCCTGCTCGGCAGTGCAGCGCTTACTGGGATCCAAGGCAAGCATGTAATCAAATAAGTCGAGTGCAGCTGCAGGGATACTAGCACCAGAGGACACGAGAGTCAAGCACAGTTCACACTCTGCACTTCTATAAGCACTTACTTACAAATGTGAAAATTAAATTTAAATTATATTCTAAATTCCGGGCTGGAGAGATGGCTCAGCGGTTAAGAGCACTGATTGCTCTTCCAGAGGTCCTGAGTTCAAATCCCAGCAATGACGTGGTGGCTCACAACCATCTGCAACACAATCTGATGCCCTCTTCTGGTGTCTGAAGAGAGTGACAGGGTACTCACTTGTATATAAAATTATATTCTAAATTCCAATTGCTTTACTCCGATTACCTACATCTTTAAAATTCTCCTTTTTTTTTTTTTTTTCTTTTTTTTGGAGCTGGGGATCGAACCCAGGGCCTTGCGCTTCCTAGGCAAGCGCTCTACCACTGAGCTAAATCCCCAACCCCTCCTTTCTTTATTAACTAATAAATTCTTGTTATAATTTATAGAATACTATAAAGAAATAGGTAACTGCAGCTGATATTTTAAAACATTTATTAATCAGTTAAGTGTTAATGAAATATTGGTTAAATAATGTATTCAGTATGTTGCACAAGTATCAATTTTCTTTTCAAAAAGTATTGTTATTTTTATACAGTGCTGGACTATTTAGCAAATAATATCCTTCATTACTCTCTGAGAAATTCATGGTTATAAATTAAAAACTAACAGCCTAAAATAAAATAAAAACCTATGCTCAAGTCGTATGAAAGCTGTTTGAATGAAATTTACAACACTATTATTAAAAGTTTTCTTTGTATAAACAAATAAAATCTAATGGCTCATCACAGACGTTATGAGAGAAAAGGCACTTCACGTGCAGCAAAGAGAAACTCACAGCACAAGGCTCTGGAAGAAGAGCTGCAGTATGTCTATCTCAGGTCAAGGGGACACTTAGATCTCTCAAAAAATTAGGGCACACCTATGACCTCAGCACTTACGAGGCAGGGAAGGTTACAAGTTCAAGACCATCCTAAGCTACATAGACAATTCAGGGCCAGTCTGTGAAACTCTGCCTTCAATTATAATGAAAGACCAAAGAAACAAACTTAAACTTCAAAATGACTACAAAATAAGCATTCAATGCAATATGGATATTTAAGCATCCCTTTCTTACAAAACAAACTCTTCTCTTAACTTCCGCCGATATTGCTTCTTTGGTTTCATGGTGTTGAAATATGGCAGTTTGATTACATCAGGCCATACTGCAGGACACGGACTCCCACATATACGACTAAACAATACAAAAAAGAAAAAGAAAAAAAAAGAAATTTTATCATTACCAACTACATATAGAAACTAATAAATAAAATTTTTCAAACATCAACCAGTTGTTAAGGACATAAAAGCCTTGGTACAATGTTATGAGGAATTTAAATATTTTAGTCTTCATAATTTAATTTGAAAATTCCAAAATTTCCCACATATACGTTAAATCTCCTAAAGGACCTTCCTGTTACATAAATCTTAAAACATAGGTAATGTTTAAAATATGTGGCCTATATGTTACAAATTAAGGAAACGAGGTGGGGTGCTGGCATACAGTCACACAAACATAGGGTATCTTGATGATGACAGCAGAAACAGACTTCCTACCCAAATGCAACCACTGCCTCTAGATGCAAACAAGAAGCACTCTGAAGGTACTACTTCTGAGATACACAGTTCTACAATTCCAGCAGTGACACTAGTCATGAATATTTACACATTTTAATTGTTCTACTCTTCTGACTATGCCTTGAAATTTCTCAATAGTTTGGTATACATATACAGGTAATCACATTGGGAAAATAGGTTTTAGTATATAAAAATCACAATATATGTATATCATTAGTAAAACTATCAGTAAGGTTTAACATGGTAAGACAAAATGTGAGTCTATCACTGCGATTACTAATGTCTTATTTTCTGTATACTAGTGCATATAGGAAGTTCTGCTTAAAACTCGATTTTCAAAACCTCCTCAAACCTCTTAGGAAATGTTGAACTCTCAGAGAATGGGATCTAATAGGATCCCAAAAGGATGCCACCTCATGCACATAAGCCTCATCCCTTCTCAAAACGTTTCTTCCCAGGCTACTTTTTCATTTCTGTGATTCTGTTAGATTTGAAGTAGTTGTATCCTTATCACACTCTACCCAACAAGGTCCCCAAAGAATATGAAAAGTAGACATCCCTTCACATGCTAATTTTCTTTCTTTTAGCACTTGTTTGGTCCTTTAGATTTTCATTGTATGCCTAGCTGTTTCTCTTGGACCCAGGCACCTTCTGGTGTCTGTGAAGACAGCGACCATGTATTCACATACATACAATAAATAAAAAAAAAAGAATCTGTTCTTTTGCACAATAGTGATCGATATTCCTTCAAAGCCATGAAATGAATTGGCACCTGCTACAATGAACATAAAGACTCTAAAAAGTTTCAAGTGTTTTCTTTTTTCTTTTTTTCCTTTTAAGATTTATTTATTTATTATATATAAGTACACTGTAGCTGTCTTCAGATACACCAGAAGAGGGCATCGGATCTCTTTACAGATGGTTGTGAGCCACCATGTGGTTGCTGGGAATTGAACTCAGGACCTCTGGAAGGGTAGTCGGGTGCTCTTAACCACCGAGCCATCTCTCCAGCCCTCAAGTGTTTTCTTACATGTGCTGTCAGAAAATAAGCATTAAAGGTACCAGCCAACAGGACATTAGAGAAAATCTTGATGTTCCAAACTTAGAAACTTAACACTTCCATCCTAGAAATAATCTATTTCCCTTGGTTTTATGTGCTTTTTCCAATAAGATCTAGTGTTTGTTACTTGTTAACAGTTTCTTTTTCTCTTGAGTGTTTTTTAGCCCAAGTCATTTTGTAAGCAGTTAATCTGGAAGTACTTATATATAAGGCAGGATCTAAATTGAGGCTTTACAGATTTATGATACACACACAGCATTACATTATTGAACAACTCTCAAAGTGTTAAAATGTTGATGATGGAATATTATACAGTAATTTTGACCTCTGGTTTTGAATTTACTCTGCAAGAGCTGATGAATTTTAGTTTGAGAAACACAAAATACACATTATAATGTAGTCACAAACAAAAGAATTTCCACATATTTACTACTGATAATGTATTCGATGAGCCAGATGTGATGTACATACTCTGTAATCCCAGCACTTGAGAGGCAGGGGCAGGTAGAACCATGAGTCCATGGACAGCCTAGACTGGTCTATTTAGGTTGTAGGCCAGACAGTGCTGAAGAATAAGCACCATGCCACTCCACCTTTGAACACACTATGGTGTGCGTGCGTGTGTGTGTGCGCGCGTGCACATTCATTTACTTCTCTTTAATTCTTCATTTTTGAGGCTTTTTCATTTTAGTTTATCAGTTTCAATTTTAGCTCTACTGTTTTCATCATCTATATTTCTTTCCCTAGAATTGTAATGCCACAAATTACATTAAAAGATTTTCTTGTCCCACGCTAGTCTCGCCAGCAGGAACGACGCGGCACACACAGGATCCTACTGCAGAAAAGCTTTAATGCGTCTTGAGAGGGAGAGCATAAGCTTACAATGCGGAGACGCCGAGTGAGGAATAACCGTCCCTTATATAGGAAACTATCCTCGCCTAGGACGTGTCACTCTCTGACTAGTCGCTGCCAATTATGCCAGATGACATACCATAACGTACGTGTCCCTTCGAGTAGGGAAGTTACCAGGCACCTGCGTATTGCCCTTTTTACTAGGTGCGTTCTGCCGGATGCCGGTGCCATCTTGTAATGGAGTATGTGAGGACAGCTCCTCACATCTGTGAGGACAGCTCCTCGGACAGCTCCTCACATTTTCTAATATACATTCATCCTTATATTCAAAGGAAGATTATAACTCAAGCTTAATTTCATTTTCATAGTTTATAATGATTTATTTTCTACTTGTTTTGCATAGGTATTTTTATGGTACTGAAATATAACAAATATTCTCAAAGGTGAGGCCCAAGGGCTGGAGAGATGGACCAGAAGATTAAAGCCAAGTACCACTTTGCCCAGAATCGCAAGTTTTCTTCACTTAGTAGCAATGCAGTCTAAATTTTTATACCCATACAACAAGCTAGACCTGGAGTTTTTAACGTGCATATTCTTAATCTTTAGCTGCAAGTGGGAGCATATATCTCGAACACTCAGTAGGCTGGCACAGACAGATTTGTAGAGTTTAAGGCCAGCCTCATCTACAGAACAGAGTAAGACACCCAGGGTTACAGAGAGAGCCTGTCTCAAGAAAAGAAAGGAAAAAAAAAAAAAAAACCCAAGAACATGTGTGAACCTTTGCCAACATCCACATAGAAACAATTTTTATCCCTATCCACCCCATTTTATTACCTCCAATATTTTCCATACTTTCTTAATCCATTCTATCTCTAATGCAAACCACACCATCTGCCTTGTGAAAATATTTGAATATTATGCTGTATTTATTGCTACTACAGATTGAATACAGAGTGTTAGGCAAGTGTTCTACCACTGAGCTCCATCTCAAACTGAACTCTCTTGAGCAAAACAAATTATAAATAAATGAGTCATTGCAGTGTAAGCTTTAAAGCAGATTTTTATTACTATTTCTACCTGATCCATTTCTCACTTTTAATCAGTCACTAACAATTCAACATATACCTTAGCTTCTGACTGAAGTACTTCTGCAGATAAGGTGAGAGAGGAAGTCTGCGATGGGGCACACTGACGATGCTCACTTCCTATGCTCCTTGGGCATGTTATTAGTCCTGTTCTGACTATGAAGAGCCAAGTTTACAGCATCACGGAACTTACACCACAAATCAGCAGGAGCCATGGGGCTGGTATTTGAACTCAGGTCTACCAGATTTAAAAGTTCTTTTAGTTTTTCTTAAGTTTTTAAAAAACTAATGTTATAGAATCATACCTTAAGCAACTTTTCAAAAATACTATCAGAATCAAACATGTTTAAATAAACTAGAAAATGAACTCTTCCTTCTTAGCTTTCTCACCAGTTCATCTTCAGATGAACAATTACAGACAACGTTGATGTGTTTTATCTCCATGGAGTCACACTGTGAAAATGTTCTTATGCTGCTAGTCTACATCCTACTCGTAACGTAACCCTTCACTGAGTAGTGGACAGACTAAACTGAGCTATTCGGCTCCTCATTACTCACAGGATATTCATGAAAACAAATCAAGTGCACTTACATCTAGGAGTCTTTAATGACTTTGAAGAACTTAAGATTTCTGCCTAAATGTTACCATCCTTGACCCACACACACACACACGCACACGTACACGCCACAACCTAATCATTTTCTACACCATTATATCTTACTAATTAGTTTTGTCTCTGCCCATTCAGAACTAGAAAATACAAATATGGGATTTCTCTTCTTGGACTCCAAGGTATTCTCGGTATGTATAGTAATGCCGCAAAACATGCCATCGACATTGTTCATGCTTGATATTACATGTTCATAATCCCAGCATTTGGGAGGCAGGAAGACTTCAAGACTGTCCTAAGCTTGAGGCCAACCTGGTCTACATCTAAGGCTTAGATGGTATGAAATAGTGAGACCCTGTCTCAAACATTTAAACATGTTTAAGCCAAATGACTTTGATTTGCTCTCTTCTAAATTACACTCTATGGTGCACATCAACTGCTTTACTCTCCGAAGCTCTCATGTAATTCCACTGACTTAGCCACCATATATTGTGACCGAGTGGTTTGATTATTGTGATTTGGTTTTAACAAGCTATATTAAGTTCTCCCTTTTAAAAAAAGAAAAAAAGTCTTTTCTGGTTATTTTTACTATCCCTCTAGTCCCTTCCTAGATATTTTCACATTTATCTTTACACAGATATAAAATACAAATAAAAACAAAATGTGTTCAGTGTGAAAACCCATGTTTGGAAATTCTAGTTATGTATGTAAGGAAACACAGTGGGACTGAGAACTGGCTGAGCAGTTAAGTACACATACTGCTCCTGGAGGAGACCTTACAGCCGATGGCTCACTAACAACTACAACACTAGCACCAGAGGAGCTGGTACTCAAAAATAAAATGTCACTCCAACAGTCTTTTTATTTTTTCTTTTACTCTTTTAATTTCTGGTTATGTGTATTGAATGGATCTGTATATATACATGTGTGCATATGAGTATGGTGTCTGGTGGAGATCAGAAGAGGGAATCATATCCCCTGGAGCTGTAATTACGGGTAACTGTTATCAGTCTAACATGGATGCTGGGAACCAAACTCAAGTTCTCTGCAAGAGCAGCAAATGAGTCATATGAGCACTGAGTCATCTCTACAGCTCCCTCTCCAACAGGTTTTAAAATCTTATATATTTAAGAACATTCTACAGTTATATAGTTTTTCAGGATTCCACAGGCACACATGTTGGTGATTTTATTAGAGCACGTCCTCCACCGCACTATATTTTCTAGTTGGTACACATTTATAAAAAAAAAGCTACTGTCTTCTTTGTAGATTAGTACATGACACACATATCTTAACATGTCATGAATCTTGTCTACCTTTTTGTTCTTAGGCATTTTAGGTGATCGTCTGGCACATTCAATATATCCTCCTCTATATGAATATATTCAGTGTTATATACACATTATGTCCAACTATACATATTTCATACGGGCTTACTTGGCTAACACTACTAGTTGACCGACTTTGGACATCTAAACCCTGGTAAATAGCAATACAAGAAATTGTTCTTTACTTTTTTCTTCTAATATCTTACCATTAGACATTATCCTTGGTGTTAATGATATACATTTTTTACTGTGTTTTATAATCCCTTACACTTAAAGAGCTTACAACCCCCAACAAATGTCTGTATTTATAACATTTTTCTGTTGGTTCTTTGAAAAGTTCCTACATACTATATTTTACAACGATAGAATTCTTAATGAAAACTTGAATAGTTTTGCTAATGTCTCCCTCAGAAATCTCAATACAAAAATTTTCAAACTGTGTTATGAAATATTATCATTTGTGCCTACTATATAAAAATTTTTAGAAGTCCTATTTTTTTCCATGAACAGAATGGTTAATTCAAAGCTGAATTTGTCCAATTATCACTTGAAAGACCCTAGATGAATTTATTTCTCTAAGTCTCAGCTTTTTAAAACTGAAACTAGAAGACATTGAGTTTTAAGAAGTTTCACTGAAATAATTCAGGTGAAACTGCTATGGCAATATGTACCTTGAAGCCTAACTGTGGTATGTTATATAGGTATAGTAGCTAACAAACTCAGGACCAACAATGAAACAAAGAACAGGCTTAGAGGGAATGACAGTAAAAGAAAATACACAGATACATAATTTTGGTAACTTCTTTGCATTTCTTTTAAAAGCATTTTCGATGTACTTAGGATAATCTTTGTTTTTCTTTCCTTTCACTTAAGAAATTACTTGCTCAGTCCTAGTTAGTGAACAATGTTTCTGAAAAGCAGCTGATTCTACATCTAACTATGTAAGTCAAAATTTAAAAGAAGGGCAGCTGGAGAGATGACTCAGCAGTTAAGAGCACTGACTGCTCTTCCAGGGGTCCTGAGTTCAATTCCCACATGGGGGCTCATAACCACCTGTAATGGTATCTGATACCCTCTTCTGGTGTGTCTGAGGACAGAGAGAGTGTACTCACATACATGAACTAAATAAATAAATCTTTAAAAAAGTAAAAATCAACATTCACCCACCTTTGGATACTCACATTCCTTAACTGAGTGAGATAAATATGTAACCTTACTAGAAAACTCCTGGTTACTAACCTCCTTTTTAGCTTGCCATGTGTTCAAGATACTATTTATTTACTGAGGAAGGGAGAACATCAAAGTATGCAACAGAAGGTTGCAGTTACAGGACCAATATTCCTTGCTCTCTGAGCCCTCTGAGCCAAGCCACCCTGCCTAGAGCAGCCTGCTATCCCCGAAAGGAGCTCCATTCTTCCACCACCCCTCATCAGACTCCTGAACCATACAGACAGAAGCATGTTCACCAGCAGCTGACTCAGACACAGACATCCACAGCCAAAGAGTGGATAGAGCGTGGGGACTCTTACAGAAAAACAGGAGGAAGATTTGCAGCCCCCAAAGGGAAAAGGAACTCCACAGGAAGAGTCAACTCTACAGAGTCAACTAACCTGGACCCTTGGGACTCTCAAAGTCTGAACCACCACCAAAGAACATACACAGGCTGGGCCTAGGCCTCCCAAATCATATGTAGCAGATGTACAGCTTGGTCTCCATGTAGGTTCCGAGCAGTTGAAATGGGGGCTATCCCAAAAGCTCTTGCCTGTACGTGGGATGTGTTCTTCTAGCTGGGCTGCCCTGTCTGGCCTCAGAGGGAAAGGAAGCACCTAGCCTTGCAGAGACTTGAAGTGCAAGTGTAGGAGGGAAGCACCAGCTCAGAGGAGAAGGGAAGGAGGGGATGGGGAAGGACTGTGGGATGAGTGACTGGGAGTGGAGCAGTGAGCAGGATATAAAGAGAATGGGTAAAAAAAAAAAGAATGGATGGATGGATAGATGGATGGAGGGATGGGAGGAAGGAAGGAAGGAAGGAAGGAAGGAAGGAAGGAAGGAAGGAAGGAAGGAAGGAAACAAAACAAACATAGGGCAGTGACCTGAGATTCAGGATAGTGATTAATCTGAGCAAGGATGGGAAGGTTGATAGGAACCTTTTTCTTAAAGTACTGAGTCATGACTATTAAAAGACTAGATGTTACATTTTGTGAATTGCTCATATTATAGTATTTACTCAATATTTAAGAAAATATAGTTAGCATTGACAGGTTCAAATATTTATAGCTTAAAAACATATCATTTTAAAAATTTCCTGGGGTTGGGGATTTAGCTCAGTGGTAGAGCGTTTGTCTAGCAAGTGCAAGGCCCTGGGTTCGGTCCCCAGCTCCGAAAAAAAAAAAAACCAAAAAAAAAAAAAATAAAGAAAAAAAAAAAAAATAAAAAAATAAAATTTCCTAATATGTATATATTGTTTTAAGTTAATCATTTTCCTATTGATATGAGACTAAGTTATTGTTTCCTGATACGGAGCACCCTCATGTTAAATAATTTTAAAGTTCATCTTAATAGACTCTTTTAAAGAAAGAAGTATCCTCATTTATTAAAACCAAACCCATCTTGCTTCGCTCTTGCTCTTTGTAAGAATTAGATGCTAAATTCATCAGTATGGTCAAAGACTGAGTCAGAAAGCTAACCTCGAGAGACAGAAACAGAGAGAGGGGAGGGGGGCCCTCTTTACTTGTGGAAGACAATGCAAGAGAAGGCAGGGAACAGAAGGGAAAGGAGTGGGTCTTTGAGGTTGACCCACATTCTGAAATGCTGGCCTCTTTGAGGGCACTGAAAACTGTCTGCCTTAGTAGTGAAATCTTCAGTTTGGCTAAGTTTACTTTTCATGTCTTACCCTAATCCATTTCTCCCTTATATTAAATCCTCTTATATGCAAAATGGGTATTATGGGTCTTTTTCTCTTTGTTAAATTCACAGAATAACTACAAAATATAAGACTGAGGAGTTGGATATACAAAGAAAAGGAGGGAAGGAATGGTGTTCTGCAATCTTTCTCTGCCAGCAAGTCAGAGTAAGGCACAGTGAATCTGAGGCATACAGCTATTATCACTTTTCTGATATTTAATGTATGTTTGTTGGTTATTTAATTCACCAACTTTCTAATAAATAATTTTTTCAATTTTGAAAAGAATAGTTTAAGTAACAGTAAAACTACTGATTTTAGCAATACTTGCAAGAATTTACATACTAACATGCAGGGCCTGGTTCCTCTGAGTACTTTGATAGTACTATTTTATATATTTACAACTTTCTAATGTGTTATAGGATTATTTTTTGTGAATTAAGTAATCTTGTAGTTTTTTCATTATATCTAAGGTAATTTTTTCTATCTTAGCCTACATTTGACTGAATTTCTTTTCTCACTGTTAAGGTATAAGATTAATTTACATAATACAGTGGGTAACTCATGCCCACATGAAATCTTGGCTTCATACATGAAGCTCTCCATTTTCTATATTATAGCTTGTTAAGTGTTTATTCTCTGGGCTTTATTTTGCTGTTCCAGTTTGTCACCCGAATGATCCCATTGTTTACATTTCCTTCCTTACACTACACAGCCAGGATCTGTTCCGAGAACTGCATTGTTTGGCCGATCACTAAATGCAACCTCTTAGTACAATCAAAAAAGGCAATAAACATGAGATATGTAATGCTGAAGCCAGTTAATGTGGAGTACTGTTTTACAATAAGCTTAATTTTTATGTACAAGTTCATGTGAGAATAAAAAGTACAGTAAGTACCTAAGCCAGCAGCTTATTACCATTCAGGAATATTGTGTACTTAATGATTATGTGTACTATGCCTGAAAAGGATTAGCACAGTAGAGATGGCATCCCAAACTGTAAGTCATGTGTGCAATACCATGTTAAAGAAACTATGATAGCATTAGCTGGTGGCAACTTCACCTTCACTGGATCACCACTGTCCACATAACTTGTGGTTGACCAAAACATCAGTATATAGCCAAAGACTGAATTGAAGGGTGTGGCGTTCTCCTAAGCAAGATTGAGCCATGACACTTTAATATTTGATCTACTGCTCCAATTCATGTATGTATGTCCAGCAGGTGTGTCTGTTGTGATGGTAGGCATGTGCAGAGGACAACTTTGATGATTTGGTCCTCTCGTTCAAACTCAGTAGGCTTCCCAGCAACTCTACCTACTGACCCAGCATCCCTCCCGCCTTTTCAAATGGCAGGCTTCATCTTAATTTTTGCATTCTAACTTTAATCCTCTTATTTAGAGAATATACTGTATTTCATTCTTTTGCAATTCTCATTTTTAGTGTCTTCTAATATGTAACATATTATTATAAATGTTCTAAAAAATATACTTATTATTTGGGAGAGTTCACTTGCCTGTTGCATCAAAAAGGAAAGAGAAAAGCTTCCTGGTAAACTCCACTCTGCTTTGTTTTACATGTTCTTTAAATCTCATATGTTGGAAACTTAACCCTGAAAGTCACGTTAATGGAATTTGATAGGAATAAATTCTGGGAGGTGGGAAAGTCACGAGACTCATTAATGAGTTACTATAGGGCCATCTCTATCATAAAAGCTAGCCTCTTTGTTTAGCTTTATCTGTTGCTCCCTGTGTCACCTTCGGACTTCGCAGAGTTGCTATTAGTAAAAAGGACTTTGCGACTCACAGCTTTTCAATTTTAAACTGCCAGCCTTTGGAATCACAAGCTAAATTACTTTTATTCTATATACTCACGAGCTAAACAACTTTTATTCCATATACATTAATTAGTCTGTGGTATTCAGACAGAAACAAAAATGAAATGGATTGAGACAATCTTTTTGTAATTTCATTAAAAGTTCCATGTGTAGATTCCCATGGGTTAAGTCTATGCTTTCATTTTATAAGGCAACTGTTTGCCCTGGACTTGAAGCAGTATTAATTCTGGATGAGTCATAACTTCTGACTATAGTTATGTTATCCCCAGAGAAGAGGCTCTAACACACTTTTGTTTGTTTGCTATGCTCTACAGCAAAAGATCTCACCACTGAAAAAGAACAATATTCAAGTTTTGGAGCCTTTTCTGGAGGGGTGGGGGCCGAAGTGGTAGCCAAACTCTAATACTGTAAAAACCTTCCCCAAAAGCAGACTTTTTTCTCTGAATAAAGTGCTCTCTTTCTAGATAGTATCTTTCAGATTTCTAAGATGACGTTAGGAATCCTTCTCTAGTTCCTGTCTGTTGCTTTATATTTATTTTGTTCAGTTAGAAAAGAGAAATGCTGTAAATTTGTGTCTCCTTCCAAATTCTCTATCAAAACACCTTGTTCTCAGTTTTGATATTTTCACGCAGATCTTCTACATTGTTATAGAGAAAACCAAACTCCCTTAAAAAAATTAAGTTTGATGAGATGACTTATATCTATATCCCAACACGGGGAGACTAGGATAGGAAAACTGAGAGCTTGAAGTTAGCCTGTGCTACAGTATGAAATCCCATCTTGACAGGAAAAGGAACAGATAAAAGAAAAGAACAAAAAAAGCCAACAGAGAAAACAATACTTTTAAAATGCAATCTGAAGAGAAAATTAACTGCTTGTAAGCTATGTCCTAAGAGCCTAATAAAAAATGGCATATGCTGACAAGCATTTACATATATTCTGGTAGACATAAACAAGCATAGTTTACATATAAACTTATGTATGCACAGAATGAAGTATTTAATCATGCAGCCTTCTCTCATATCATTATACTCTTCCTTCTCAGTTCTATGAAAGACTATGTCACCAAAGTAAATAACATCAAAATAAAGGTAAAAATAAAACATCTTTAAGATCCTTAATTTTACTAGAACGAGTATCAGAGGGCTGCAACTAAAGATACAAGTTTGAAAGGAATTCAATACCCTGTGGAGCATGATATCATCATTTCCCCAAAAATGTCACCAGCAGCTTACCTTATTAGCTCTAGTTGTGCAAGTTCCTGGTTTGCTTGAAATATAGGCTTTTTAGTGAAGAGTTCCCCAAGGATACATCTAATAGAGAAAAGTAGAGCCATTATTATCTAAATTTTCTCATTTTAACTCACTAACAGAACCTTTTTAGTACCTTAAGAAAATGTGTCCATCTTACCCACAGCTCCATACATCAATGGCCGGTGTATATCGTTCTTCTCCCAAGAGCAGTTCAGGTGGACGATACCACAAAGTAATGACCTTGTTAGTATATGGACGACTAAGACAAAAACAAAAACAAAAATCGCAGGACTCTTTAAAGTTAGCATTTTTTGTAGTAAGAGATTCTCTCAATACTACTACTTTGGGCTCCCAGAAACTGAACCACCAACCAAGTAGCTAGCAACGGGCTGGACCTAAGCATTCCACACATGTGTAGATGATGTGCAGCTTATTCTTCATGCAGGTCCCCCAGTAACTGAATCTGTTGCCTTTCTGTGCATCCTGTTCCCTAACTTAGCTGCCTGCCGGGCCTCAGAGGAAGAAGATGCACCTAGTCCTTGAGGAGGTTCCCCTCTCAGAGAAGGGGATGGGGAATGGGGGCTGGGGGGATGTTGGTAATGTAATGTGGGACTGGGAGGAGAGGGGAGCCAAATATTAGGATGTAAAGTGAACAAATAATTAATGGAAAAAATACTATTTTAGATAATCAAGGCAATCCCATAATCATAACTCTGATTAACTAAAGTATTTAATGCACAATCAAAATGCATGGGCAAGCAGCAGTAATTCCCTAAATATGTGACTGTAAAAATAAGCAGTTAGCTGTTAACTGTAATTTGGTCAAAGAGAAGTCACCCTCAACTCAATTACTAAATAATACTTTTTTCTTTCCATAAATAATTTTAAAAGTAATAATTCATAAATGAATGATTAGCAGAAATCAATGTAGTTTGATCTGAGATTACCTAATACAATGACTGGTTTTGTTTTGGGTCTGAGGATAGTTTCGAAGAACTCTCACATGCTAGGCAAGTGGTTTACCTGGGTCCCTAACAAAAGTTTGCTGTTTATTGATGAAATAGGGTCTCGATGTGAAGACCAGGCTAGCCTTGAACTCACAGAGATCCTCTTGCCTCTTCCATGTGCTAGGTATCAAGGTGGGTGCCACAACAGTTGGCCCCTAGCAAAAGTTTTTAATTAGGCACATCTTTGATAATATTTAACACATTTGGATGCACTCTGGTTTTTAATAATAAAGTAGATGTTGACTATATGATTACTTGTGGCCTAGACTACACAGAACGACAAGCTACAGGTACGGTGCTTCATGAGAAACCTACAAAGAACACATATAAACTGAGCCAACTTATAATAACACTAAGTCTGACCATCCTCCAGTACAGAATTCAGTAGCAAAGGTTTTTCTGGTTTTGGTTTTTCAAGACAGGGTTTTCCTGTGTAGCTCTGGCTATCCTGGAACTTGCACCATAATCCAGGCTGACCTTGAACTCAAAGAGATCCACCTGCCTCTGTCTCCCAAGTGCTGAGGATTAAAGACACTTCCCAGCTGCAGCAAAATATTTCTAAACATCAGACAATAGTCACTTTCTTTATGATTCATATGAATAAGAATGATCCTAAAAAATCAGGAACTAAGGTGTTTAAGTATAGCCTTCAGAGTAATTACATCTTTCCATCACTTATAAACTGTATTCCTTTAGATGTCTTCCAAATAATGAGGGCAGACAGGAGGATCCCCAGGAAGGCTATATTCTAAGCCCATTTGCTCATCTGTGACTGGTTGGATCGGATTCATTTGGGGAGAGAAAAAAATGCCCGCAATTTAACCCAGCAGCTTTCTCTTAGCAACCACAGGTCTAAGGCTCCTGAAAGCCTAGGATGCATCTGAACTGCTCCGCTCTAACCTGGCTGAACTTCTCTAAATAATTTGAGCACCAATACTCCTAACATCGATTTGGGCATCACAATATTCCCAAAATCAAACTGAAAATGAACAAGTAAGAGTCTAAGGCTTTTTCATTTGGTTTAATTTCAAGCAAAGTCTCAACTATCCCATCCCTGGCTATCTTGGGACTTGCTTTGTAGCTAGGATGGCCTTGAGGTTCCAGTGACTTTCCTACCTTTGACCCCAAGAGCTGAAAGCCAGGCATATATCACCACAGCTGGCTAAAATGCCTATGAAGCAAATGAAAATTGAGTAGACTTTCCTTAGTAAATTCCCTTTGTTTATTTCCTGGTATCACTTATCTTCATATAAAGTGTCTCAATTTTTCTTAGCTATATACTATTGCATCATAAACAGCAAAAGAGTGCCCAATATGAAGTCTAGTCTCCAATCTGAATAATTGATCTTGACTTGCTTCCACTGTCTTAAACTGTCTTTACTTCAGTCAAAAGTAAAAACACTCTTTTAACATGAACCTAAATATAAAGCCCAGGAAAACAAGGGGCACCACAGAATACTTAAATGTAAAGTAAGATGACATATGAATCTTCTGGGTAGGGGAAGAAAGCTTGAAAAACATTTGAGGACTAACTTTTAAACTGTTTCAAGGGTCTATAAGCACTTCAAGACTATGCTGTAAGGCTGAAACTAGTTTAACTACTCTCAAAGAAATATTTAAATTAATACAAATCTCTAATTTTTAAGTTTAGAAAATAATCAAATTATGGAGAAACTACAAATATTTAAGTGATGAAATTTATTTAAAAGAAGTTTAAACAAAAGACTAGTTTACATGACATATATCAAATTCTATGTAATTTGTTACATCATCATTTTTAGCTTTAAGTTTGGTTAGCCACCTTTATGAAATTTAGAACAGTCAGCTTACGAAATGATTAAACACAAAACTACACAAAATATAGCTCTAAATGTACCACATAGTATTTAATATACCAGTTAATTATTTTCTGGGTATTTCTAACATGTTAGGTTTTGCCAGATACTTTTGTTTGGTGATGGATTTCAATGCGTTTCTTCTATAGAATCTTGGGAATTACAGAGCTTGGGGAGGTTGATTTGATTATATTTCCTATCTAGATTCATGTAAAGGAAGCAAGATTTAAAATACTTAAATTTCTTAAACAAAGCATAATAAAATTTCAGTGATTTCTTTCATATTATAATTTGTAATATTTTTTGAGACAAGAAAGAAAACCTTAAGGTAAACTACTGAGAAATCTCGATCATTCCGTTAATACCTACCTACCTGCTACAGGAAAACAACCCAGGGTCCTTTCTTTGCTCTTATGGGTGGGGAATGAGCATGGTCTCCTCAGATTGCCCACAGGTAGGCCTCAAAGTTAAAAATCTTCCTGTTTCAGCCTCCTAAGTGCTAAGATGACAGATAGGACGCCATCATATCTAGCCGGGAATCAACAAACTCATCTTAAATCCAACAACACTTGTACAATTTCAACAGCTACAACTCAAGAGAAAGTTGTGATGCAGGAGGAAGGAGAAAATGCCACAGGTTAATAAGAGAGCCATAAAAGTGTGGACCTGAGGGCTGACCAGTTGAAGTTAAGAGAAGAGCAGCCCAGATGAAACGTGGTAAGTAATAACTTGGGGATATAGATAGGAAAGTAGATTGTAAAAGCCCAGCTCTTGTGCTGTTTAAGGCTTACTGTAAATATAAAGGATGAGTATGATTTTATCCGGCAGGACAGAACCCCGGGTCAAGATTAAATAATATCTACAGCAGAGCTGCTGTTCTAGTGCCTCTTGGCACTATTTCAACAGTACACTGATGGGTTTCTCACCTCGAAAGCGCCTGTGCCTCCTCTATTCTTTTAAAAACATTTTGTTTTATAAAGAAAACCAGGTCATGTCCCTCTGCAAATAAAACTAAACTCAGCGTTATAATAAACCTGTATACTAAGTATCTTATTCCTACGACCCTACTATAGAATTTCAGACTCTTAATCATCAGGGTGCTTACCATCAACTAAGCTTCTCCTTTTTTTTTCTTTCTTCAGCTTCAAATCTTAGTTCCAATTTACTTCTTCAAAGATGGCTATCTTAACTTTCCTATCGAAATTCCTCTGTTGAAAACTGCTTTCAAACAGTATTACTTGCAGCAGTGAGAACAGTGTCCTCTAGTGTTTGGTCACTTCTTCTAAAGCAGCTGCCCCACTATAAGTATGCTACACTTCTCATCCTTACTGCAGAGGTGTGGTGGGCTATGTGACCAAGTGCTTGCCACTACCTTTTCTAGGCATGTCTCATAATTCCACCCTTCCTTTCTTATTTCTGGCAACAGCCTTGGAAGGTTTGTGTAAATGATCACAGATATTCCGACCATGTTGCCTAGATGACTATATGACAGTCACCATTTGAAATGGTGCTATGGTTAAGTATTAATTAATGTGCAATGAGGTAAGGAACCATCAGTTGACATTATTAAGTGAGAAATTCTAATACTTTAAGTCATTACTAAATGTTTTCAATAGTTTTGCCTCGGCTAACTGTAAATGCTTGACCGGGTAGGAATAGAGACAGATTTTTCACAACAGGTAATGGTTTCTAACTATTCTCCAGTAGAGAACCTTACAAAATAATTTACCTCTTTCTAACCCATTCTTTCTAACAAATTGTTCTAGCCACCATTTTTTATTAAAGTTTAGTGCAAAAGCTTTTTAAGCAATCATCCTTGCTTCCATATTTTCAAGATTAACTCACTTTTCAAAACACAGTCAAAATTGAGTTTTAAAACACATAGTTTTGGGTGATTGTTCACACAAGACCCATAAGATGTCTTATTACCAAACAGACTGAGTCTTTAGCTCCCTGAGATGACTGAGCAAATGCACATTTTCTAGAGCAGGGAAACAGTACCCAGGTTGGGGGACTGGAAGGAGGGAGGTAGTAGCAAGAACTTGAAGAAGTTAATGGTGTATTAATGTTTTAAACAAACTCGTTTAACAAATTAAGTTGCTGGAACATTTAGTATGCTGACAGACATCAGTATTTTCAGTTCAAGTCCAGCCTGGGTCATACACTTAACTCCCTAACAACAATAAAAAAAAAGTAGGTTGGTGTTCTGGTTCTGCTCCTCCAAAAAGGATACTATGCCACATTTTCCATTTTACTACTTAATGAGAAAAAAGCAAACACTGAGAAAGTATGCAAACAAAGGACTTTAATCATAAAAGCAAAACTGAACATATGGAAGAAAAAAAAAGCTATGAGGGCACTGAAGCCAATTTCACAGACTACATCACTCAACAATTTATATAGTATTAGAAAAAACACTCCATGTTATGATTAGGTTGATATATTTACAAAGGTAAAGATCAAACTAAATGAAATTGAAATTATGTTTACAAGTAAAAAGAATTTAAATCCCAAGAAATTCAAAAGTACTGTTGACTTCCAGATCTGGTTACAGATTCCTGACATCCTGGAGATCTTGCTTACACCACAGAAAGAATTAGAAAGTCCTATGTAATACGACTTATTTTCTTCATGGATAAAGCACTGAACAAAGTTTCAATTTATTCATATAATTAAAGTTCTAAGCAATAATCATCAAAGGCATCACACACGTAAAAACAGTGAGTCCAATGAGTTCTTATTTGCAGATGGCAAAACTAAACTGTATACAGACTTCAGAGAGAAAGGGGTCTAAGAGCCAGCAAGATCCAACTTTACTATTAAGTACCTTCATCTGTAAACCATTGGTTTGTTTTACAAACCTAAAACTAGGAATTAACCCCAGTACCTTGAGCATGCTGCGCAAGTACTTTTACTAGTTTTTGAAAAGGCAGCTGACATTATCATATCAAAAAGTGAAGTAATATCTGGTGGGACAGCAACAACACAAAATGCTTTTTTAAAAAGCCTTTGCCTTAATTATCAAATTTTTCTTTTCATTTTTTATCTTCCTAGTTTAGTATTTAAACACTGCCTAAATACAATAGAATTGAACATGACTAAAGAAAACAGTGGGAAAAAAAGTTTGTTAATCTACCTCAAGAAAACTATAGTTAAAGCATATATTATGACTGGAGAGTTGGGAGGAAAAAGCCAGTTAAATTCAACAAATCTGGGGCTGGAGATGTCTCAGGAGTTAGTTAAAAGCACTGGCAGCTCTTCAGAGAACCCGAGTCCAACTTCAAGCACCCACATGGCAACTCAAAATCATCTATAACTCCAATTCCAGGGTATCCAAACCTGGGTACTACACATACACATGGTTCATATACACACACACAGACAAAACACCGACATAAGTAAATTCAGCAAACCTTTTGCTATAAAATAACTACAAAAATGGTTGTTTACCTAATGGTACCATTTAAAGAAGCCCGGTGAGGCCCCTAGTGCTCTCTCTACCTGAAAGATACTTTCATAAGATCAAGATATGATCCAGACTTAGACAGAAAGCACTAGAGAAAACAGTATTTCTGTCCATAATTCCAGATCTACTTCCTAACTCTATTGGGTACTGCTGATGTGAACAAACAAAAAGCCATGTATTTTAACTTGTACCCATTTCAGAGGACTTTCATTTCAAAAAAAATTTTTTTGGCATAGTAAACAAGGCAAGTAACATGGCTTAAGATATGCACACTACCTTGGTGGAGATGAGCAATAAACATACATACTTGATAACATGAAAAAATGCCAACAGTGGAAACTTAAATTTGTAGTAGGGAAAATATGGGTGACAGGTTCCAGGAGGGACAGCAGGACACTGCTAGACATTTAGTTGCTCTTCTCACTTAACATAATCAAAATGGAGTACACAGAGAAAAACACACTTCAATTTCATTTTGATTTTCCAATTAAGTCATCAATCCGAATTGACTCCATTGTAAAGACTATTGAGGGATATTATCTACTGTTATGTATATCACTCAAGCACTGCTTCCATCTCTAAAATGACCTCAATTCAAGATGAGACCTAAGCTGAATTTCTCCAAGTCCCTGAACAAATGGCAAGACAGGACTAGCCACTAGATGGCAACATCGATTTAAAGGTGTCCTGCCTGGGAAAGGTTGTGTCAGGAATGTTAAAAACCCTTTTCTCCCTCTCCCTTTTCATGGGACCACAGAGAAATGCAGTTGACTTTGGTTACTATAAACGGAAGTTTTAAATTGATAAAGGCAATTTTTAGAAACATTACTAGATATCTGTATTTGTGTTTGTTTATTAGTTTGAGTACTTTGTAACTCATAACTTTGCAGCACTTTGGTTTGGATAGTTCTGTGGGTTGGGTCAACAGTCTCAAATACACCCAAAAGGGGCTCTGCCACTGAGCAACATTTTAAGCCCAGTATTTGAAGATGTAAAATTTTGTTTGTTTTGAAGGGTGTGATTGTTCTGCCTGCATGTCGTATGTGTTCCATGTGCATGCCTAATGTCCATGGAGGCCAGAACCAGAAGATACCATTAGATACCGTGGAACTGGGTTCCAGATTGTTAGAAACCAAACCTGGGCCCCCTGCAAAAGCAGTTAAGTCCTCTCAACCACTGCGGCATCTCCTACAGGTGTAACTTTGGAGATATTAAATCCATCACCATAACATTTAGAGTTGATTGAAACTAAGTAACTAGCTTAACCAAGATTTCACAGTGGCCCCAGCACAATGGCAGAGGTATCTATCATGAGGAGGCTCATTCAGCACCAAGCTAAACTACAAAGTATGTTTGAGACTAACCTGGGCTACATAGTGAGACCCTATCTTAAGAAACAGGATTTTACAACCGATTAAAGGTAATACAAAGACAACAAACAAAGTCTCTCAATCTACTACTGTTTTATTTTTTTCAAACTTAAAAATGGTAATAATAATTGTGCTTTTATAATTTTTCCTCTAGAAAATGGAGTAAATTTTGATTTTTGTGGAAAATACTTTTTTGTCCTATGGGAAAGTAGATTTCTGAAGTAGATTTTAAAAAAACCCTTTTAAAAATGCAAAAAAGGATATCCAAAGGAGCAACCCCCTCAAAGATGGTATGTTTGTTTATAAAACAAATGATACAAAGTTTTCTCATAGTCCCTGACCCAAAAAAGAATTTACTATGCATAACTTTAAGATTGAGAATTACAGGGTTGTAAATTTCTCTAGACTGAAAATTCCTACACCAATCCACCACAACAGAAATCATGTCAGTGAACTGCCACATTGTGTGTCTGTGTGTGTCTGTGTGTATATATATATATATATATATATACGCACACACACACATACACTACATATATGCAACATATATACTACATATGTTTGTCAAAGATATATGATATATGTGTGTATATACTATACAATAATTTTTGTCTGGAACATCTACTCCAAATGCATGGGGATATCTTCAAAATATAACCTTAGCTGTAAAAGAATAAATTAGGATGAAACATAAAGTAAGAAGAATGAAAGTCATTCATTCCAGTACGATAGTTAAGTTGCATGAAGGACAATATAACTAGAGTGAAATATAAAGAGATTACAAAAATATAATCCTTAATTAACCAAAATTCCCCCAGACAGCCAGATTAGTTAAAACTTTAAAAAATTATTATTCAAGTGAAGTTTTAGACTAACATTGAGACCATTTTCTTGACAAATTCTACCGAAAGATACATTACTATATAGCAGAAATATTTAAAAATGTAGACCCAGGCATAGAGGTATACATATTTAATTTGAACAGATAGGAGGTAAAAGTATTGTCTCTGAGTTCAAGGCAGGTCATTCAGTCCGTCATAATAACAAAGATGCAACTGAATGTGTACAACAACAGAAAAACTGATGAACAAAGTATGATGCATATGCACATTAGAATATCATGAATTGGGGTAGACAGGGAGGTGAGAGAATCTGGGAGAGGGAAGTATAAAGAATATGATAAAAATACAGTATATGAAAAAATTCTAATAAAATATTTTATAAAAAATTATACATACACATTGTCTTGTTAAAATATGATGGACATTAAGGTAAGTAAGTCAGGCAAGAAAGACATAGATCACATGATCTCATTTGCATATATAAGCTAATAAAGTTCAATTCAAAAAAGTAAATTCAAGAATGGTAATTTCTAAGAGTTGTATATTGGAGACTTGAAAAAAATGTAAAATAAAAATATAAAATCTTCAGTTAGATGAGAAGAATAAGTTCAAGATATTTAGCAAACACCTCGATAAACCTGATAACAATTCAGTGTCTTCTTGAAAATTAACAAATGTTAAGTGTTCTAACCACCAATAAAAAAAACTGGGATAAGACACTGGCCTAATTTGCCTGCTTTATCCATTCTACAATGTTATTCATAGTTCAAAGCAATGTACTATATAACATATAACTTGATATACCAATTAAAAATAATTTTAAAAAGAATATTACTTAATTCAAAGCAATTTAAATAAATAATATATAAATAAAAGCTGGAAATGAATCAGATATACTAACTAAATGTATTAAATCAAATCAATCCCATGGCTTATTTACATAAAATCATTATTTCAACAAAATATTTTAAAAGTCTGTATTAATTCTATAGGAGTCATATTTTTACAACTAGACACAAGGGAGCCAGTCAGATACACACCCCAACTTTAGCCAGAGAAGCTCCATCTGTCTCTATCTTATACACTCAACTTCCTCACAATTGCTTGTTTAAATAGTTCCAGTGAGTTTGGAAAAAACAGACTACTGCAGATATAAGTAAAACACAAACAAAAAAGGTGAAGTCTAAAATAATAAAACATAGGTTTAGAATTTAAATGTACCAAATATACCAAACTTCATTATTAAATACACAATTAAAAACCTTAATGTTTTGATCTGCATTAAAAATTTATTTATTTTTAAAATTTAAAGTTCATTACACTTATATTTAGAGTCATAGATTTTAATAGAAATTTTAATTTACCCACCATTTAGAAATTGAATACAAAAATGTAAGATTAAAACAGCCAAACCAGTTTTTTTTTTCTTTATTATTCAGGAAAACATAAATGTCTGTTTAAAAAAAAAACTCAGGGCTGGAGAGACAGCCCAACAGTTAGAGCACTTGTTGCTCTTTCAGACAACCTAGGTTCCGTTCCCAGCACCCACACGGTAATTCACAACTCTCTCTAACTCCAGTTTCAGGAGACTCAAAGGCCCTCTTCTGACTCCACTGGTCTAAGACATGCATATGGTGAGCATACAAACATGTGGCGAAAGACTCATACACATAAAATTTAAAAAATTAATACTCTAAATACAGCTTTTAAAACAACTTAGTGCTTACAAGTAATTTGTTTCAAGGTACTCTTACCTTTCTTCTGAGCTATATAAACGAGCAAGTCCAAAATCTGCAAGTTTTATCTGTCCTCTGGTAGAAATAAGACAAAATAAAAAAAAATTAGTCTATTCCAAGGACTCAATGAAAACACATTAAAAACAAAAGCACACATAATTCATTGTATTGCTATACTTCAGGCAAGGTTAACTAGTGGGAAACTTTACAAGGTAACTATTAGTAGTTTGCTTTGGATAGTTTCTTGTTATGGGCCCATTCAATCATACATATCTATACATTCTTGATTTTCAGATTCAGCTGGATATAAATCAAAACTATTGGAGGGACTATATTGTCGTGAAGATCCAACACACTAACGTACTAGTGTAACGGTACCTCAGGTGCCACTTCAGTTCTTACTTAAGAAAGTACTTCAAGTGACACCTAGATCTAGGAGTATTCAAATAGTGCTCTAGAATTAAATCACATTATTTGAAATTTATGTTTAACTCTCTAGATCTTAAAAGGTTAGGGTATACAAAATTATTAGCTACTATTTAAAAATAGGTGATGCATGTTTATTTAAAATTTTAAAAATAGTACTAAATACAAGAATAATACTAGAATTATGCTGTTTCTGAAAATATTTACCATAAACCTTTTATACATGTTATAAAATATATATAAAAAATCTAATGCTTGGAGGCAGGAATAAGGATAAAGAAATAGCTGAGAAGCTTAGAATGGTGGCTGTGCTTTCAGAAAAATCAAGGTTCTATTCCCAGCACCCATTTGGTAGCTAATAAACATCTACAACTCCAGTTCCAAAGTATCAAACACCCTTTTCTAGCTTCCAGGGACATTATACCCATGGTACACAGACACACATGCAAGCCAAACACCTATATTTCAAAAAAAAAATTTTAATTTTTTTGTAAAATCTATACATAACTTAAAGCTGAAATCATATTATTCATTATGAAAGTCATTCATTTCAAATTATCTGGAAGAATATCAAACAAAAAGGACATATGTACATTGGAAATCATTACTGGAGCTACTGGAGAACAACTGTAGCAGCAATTGTTCCAAACCCAAGAAATTAGAAGCAATAAACTGAATTTATAGGAAGTTCTATATTACATTAACACTTTAAATATGTAAATTTCATATCCATACCTATTATTTAGAAGGATATTTGAACATTTAATATCTCTGTGCAAAAAGTTCTTCTTATGACAATAATCCAGGCCTTCCATGAGCTGTCTCATAAAAGATTTTATATGGTTTTCATTAAAATGAACCAAGCCTGATTCCAGCAGTCCCATCAGATCATGGTCCATATATTCAAACACCAGGTAAAATGCACCTGAGAATAAGAATGATTAACAGATCAAAGGCTTTTATTCCTACAATCTATCTAGAGGTTCAAATGACTTTGATAAAATGCTGGTATAAAGGAATTGACCCTTAAAAATAAGAACTACTTTGTCATTTATTTGTAAGACTTCTTTACTCTCCCAGAACTTGAGTATCAAAAATGTGTCAAGAAAATAGTTTTCTTCTAATGAGAGCCATTGATATAGATCACCACCCATGCTAATTTCCACATTATTTATAGTTTTTGATCACATTAAATTCTTCCCTATATCAGACAAATCATTTTTCAGAAGAAATTGAATAAAATTTCAAAGAATATCAAAAGGGTGTATAAAGTACTGCTTTTAATACAAGAACCTGAGCCCAAATAGACCAGAGTCCTCTTTAGGTGATTCCTATTAAATTCATTCATATAAGACTATATTTGAAAGCATAAAAATTACAACTTTATACAACCAGTGTTTAATGTTTAAAACTCTTAAATAAAACTTATACAAATTGAATCCAAAGCAAAATAAATAAACATTACATCAAGCAAAGCTTTACAGCATGAGTTCTAGGAAAGCCATAGCTACAAAGAAGCCTTGTCTTGAAAACCCAGAACAGAAAAAAGAAAAACTAACATGTCACCATCTGTGAAAAGAGAAAAACCAATATTATGCCAAAGAAGACACCCAACACAATTCACAATCAGCTCCTAACTTTAAACAGAGCAAAGAGCTTTCAAAAGTGATACAATAAAAAGGTTATCTTCTAAAAATTTATTGTAGTACCTCTCTGAAGACAAGGACCATGGGCATATTCACCAAGAAAATGCTAGGCATTATTTGAGACAAAATCTTAATGGTTACTAATTTTGTGTAGATGTTAATATGCAAAATTTAAAATAAAAGTTATACCCAGGAACTATTTACTACTGGTAGATGAAATGACTATCTTCCTGAAAAATTAAAAAGAATACAGAGGAAATCATTGGATTAGAGAAAAGTCTTCCTTCTTTTTCTATGCACAAATAAGCGAGACTATACATACAACCATAATTCATCAAAAAGAGGTTTTAAGAATTGGGAGATAGCCCAATGGCTAAAAGTGTATGCTGCATAAACCTGAAAACCAAAGCTCACATCTCAGCACCTAGGTAGAACCTGGCCATGGCTGTGGGAGTTTACAATCTGTGTGGGGGTGAAAACAAACAAATTCTCAACCCTCACTGGCTAGCCAGCCTCCCTTAACTGGCAAGTTTCAGGGTAAGAAAACCTATCTTGGGAAAAATTACATGAAGACTGCACAACAGCCTTCAACCTCCTCCAGCCTCCTCACACGAGTACACTCTCACAAATGAAAGGTTCTAGTGATACTACAGTAACGGCAAAATACAAACGACTACAACTAAACTGTAACAAGAATTAAACATCAAAATAGAAATATTACATAATTTTAATTAAAATAAAATTACTGGCTAGGTTTTATTATTTTGCCTGAGGGGAAAGGGATGGACACTTAACTTGGCAAAATAACTATAAAATTCACCTTGAGGAAATTGTATCTGATCACTGTCCAAACACTGTTGAAAATATATTTTGCTCTATGTCTTGTTATGCTTAGAGACAGAACAGTGAAATAATGTCAGATGGACACAATGGTGTAATGCAAGTAACCCTAGCACTTTAAAGGTAAAAGGAGAAGGATCAGAAGTTCAAGTCCACAGCTCTATATCAGGTTAAGTGGAGCCTCCAATACTTTAAAAAAAAACAAAAAAAAACAAAAAAAACTGTGTCCAAAACAACATTAAAGATGCTTAAATTCACTACAACTCCAAATGTTGATACGGCATCTCAACAAAAAGATTTCAAGAGACTATACAATATTAACACAGGTATTGGGAGGTAAACATAATATAAATATTTATAAGATATGTTTCATTTCCAATTGCACAACCTACAGAGTTGGCTAGGAACCCACTGGTAGCTACTGAGTGCTTGTGGTTTAGTCCAAAATTGTTTTAAGTGTAAAACATGCACCCGATTTCCAATACTTAATATAAAACAAATATAAAATATCTCAGTAATATACTAAGTTAGGTATTAAGTATAGAGGCATGAAGCATGGAAAGAAAATCTCAAATACAAGGCCAAACTGGTAATTATATAAAGGAAGACTTTGTCTCAAAGATATATAATACTACTACTACTAATAAATGATAATAGGTTAGACAGAGCTGAACAGTTAAGGGTCCTTGTTGCTCTTATAGACCTGAGTTCAATTCCTAGCACTCATATCAAGTGGTTTATAACTTATAATTACAGCTCCAGGGAATACATCCTCTTCTGTCTTCCATGAACATCCACATGCACGTTTGTGCACACACACACTCACAAATATAGAAACAAAATCTTTAATCAATTTAATAATAATTGATTATACATTGAAATTACCTACTACACACTGAGTTAGAGGTTATTAAAATTAATTAATTTCATCTGTCCCATTCTGTAACATAATCATTAGATAACATTTTAATTCGAAATAGAAAGCCTCCTATTTCTATCAAGTAAAATGAATGAGAAGCCTAAGAACTGAAATAAGATAAGATGGAAACCATAAAGTTCAATGGAAAATATTAAAAAGAGTAAAAATGTAAAAAAATAGTGTAACATACAATAGTCATTTAATATTGGCTACCAGTTAAAAGATAAAATAGAACTTATTAATAATAGCTAATTAAATTGAAAGGAAATTTTTTTTA
The DNA here is from genome assembly GCF_011064425.1 of Rattus rattus. Taxonomy (NCBI): domain Eukaryota; kingdom Metazoa; phylum Chordata; class Mammalia; order Rodentia; family Muridae; genus Rattus; species Rattus rattus. The sequence continues at coordinate 36,625,471 of NC_046167.1, read as the reverse complement.
AAATTCCCTTTTAAGACCAAAAACCCACATAGACAAAAAAGGGCATGGGAACAAAAATGCCAATCTTCCCAAATTAATCTGTAAATTATGCAAAAGCCCAACTTCTAAAATTATCAGTGTGGTGCTTTAAATGATAAAATGGCTCTATAGGCAAACGTACTGGAACAATTGATGCCAAATTAATAGCACTGTTTGAGAAGGTTATGGAATCTTAAAGGGGTGGAATTTTGTAAATCACCAACAAAGGCAGGCTTTGAGGCTTCTAGACTGGTTTCACTTTAGATTCCCTCGCACTACTTCCAGTGTATGGATGAAACGTGATCACCCTGCTTCCTCACTGCCATGTCATACCTTCCCAGCCATGTTGGACCACATTCTCTCAGGAACTGTAAGCCAAAATAAACTTTTTGCCCCTAACTTTTGTTTTTGTCCCGTATTTTATCACAGCAAAAGTAACAAGTACAATCAGTGAAGGTTTTTTTCTCTACAATGTATATCATACAGGAAAATAACTAAGAACAGCGAAAGCATCTGAAAGACAAAAGGGATATATATATAAAAAAGTTCTACATTCCTATTTTTAACATTTTTAATTATAATGTAAATTATTTCTATAATTAAAAAGTGTGATCCAAGAAATCGAAATACAGATTCCAAACACACACTAAACTTTTATAGAAGAAGAGACCGTGATGCTGGGAGATAGCTCAGGTGACAGGCAAGCGCGAGGACCTGATTCCAGATACCCAGCACACTTGTGCAAGGCACAGCCACCCTGACTTTTATACCAGTGTTGGGAAACAGGAGAGAGGCCGACTCATTGGCCAGCCAGACTGACAATGAGAAATCCTGTCTCAAACACTAAAGTAGAGAACAATTTAAGAAGACACCTGATAGTGACCTCTAGCTTCCACACACACTTAACATACCCAATACCTACACCACACATACATCTACCTACCCCCCAAACAGAGACAGAGGAGATAAAGAGACAGAACACAAAAATACATTCCATTCAGTAAGATGACCTTCTCCTACCCAGATATAGCAAGGAAAAAAGTATCCTAAGAACATCCACTCACAAAAAGCAAATGTATAGAGTTAAGAAAGAAAAACAGAAGCATTCGTTGAAAATAAGTCCCTATGCAGAGGAAACACCCCTAACCAGCCGTCAAGAGCACAAAACACTAGTAAAAAGACAAATAAATGTGACTACCATTTCCAAGTTAGAGAAACTGGCAGACAAATTTTTATTACTAGAAGCCCTACGCTAAAATGCTCATGAAAAAAATGTATATTGTGTCTCCAGTAAAATCAGGAAAAAGAGTAAACTATATGTCCAAAACACTGGTTCTCAATCCGTGGGTCACAACGCCTTTGGAAGTTGGACAAACCTTTCACAGAGGTCGCCTAAGACTACTTGAAAACACAGATAAATACTATTATGATTCATAACAGTAGCAAAATTAGTTGTGAGGTAGCAATTGTATGGTTGGAAGTCACCATATGAGGAATTATATTAAAAGGTTACAGCACTAAGGGAAAGTTGAAAATCACTGACCCAAGGCATCCTGTTAAGAGCAAGGCTAGGGGCTGGGGATTTAGCCCAGGGGGAGAGCGCTTCCCTAGGAAGGGCAAGGCCCCGGGTTCGAACCCCAGCTCCGAAAAAAAAAAAACAAAAAAAAAAAAAAAAAAAAAGAGCAAGGCTAGTTCTTCAGAGAAAGTTTTCCCCAGAGCTCAACCAACAAGCCTCAACTTCGGTACACTCGGTTTCCATATCAATTAAAGGAGAGAAAAGCCAGATGCACTTAAAAAGTACCTATGAGCATCACAACCTTGGAGCATAAGCCTGCTAACGACTAAAGAAATGGTAGTTCTCTTACCCCCATTCCATATCATTAATAAGCTCGTAGCTGACAAACCAGAGTATATCAGAAAGATCTAAAGCCCTATTTAAAAAAAAAAATTCAAAAAAACTGAAAAACAATGAACTAGGAAGACAAACCATAAACGATAAAGGAAATTTTAGCCTCAAATACTAGCCAAGTATAACAAACACTAGAAATAGCCGAAACAAACAGGCAAGTAAGCATAAAAGCTTACACTAAGGACCTATGTACCTCAGTGATAATAAATGTATTATTTAGGACTTCAAAGAAAATGTATGAGGCATATTAAACATAGGCTCAAGAAATACAATTAAGCATCAAAGTCAGAAGTAAATACAATAAATGTGTTAAGAGTTGTCTGATCAGGAACTTTTACAAGCTATGATGAATATGCTAAGAACGCCTACTGAACCAAGCAAGTGCACATGTAAGCACAGATGGACACTACATGTAGAGAAACAGAAGTTCTAAGAATTAAGACAATGTTGAACTTTATACCAGATAATGTCTTTTCAGTATCCCAGATTGATCTAAAACCACTTTGATTACTATTCTTTGCTTGCCTTGTGATATGGATAATGACAACTGTGATGGTTTGCATATGTTTGGCCCAGGAAGTGGCACTATTAGAAGGTGTGGCCTTGTTGGAGGAAGTGTGTCACTGTGAGGGTGGGCTTGGAGACCCTCCTCCTAGCTGCCTGAGGATGCTCAGTCTGTTCCTGGCTTCCTGCAGGTGAAGATGTAGAACTCCCAGCTCCTCCTGCACCATGTCTACCCGGATGCTGCCACGCTCCCACCTTGATGATAATGGACTGAACCTCTGAACCTGTAAGCCAGTCCCAATTAAATGTTGTCCTTTATAAAACTTACATTGATCATGGTGTCTGTTCACAGCAATAAAACCCTAAGACAATGACATTTGTGTTCATTTCTTGTGCAAAATCAAGTCAGCACATATGAGAATACTTTGTAAGTCACTGAAGTGTTTGAAAAAAGGAGGGCTTACTAATGTCCTATTATAACACAGAAAGGGTCCTATAGTTTGAATCTTATATTTACATATATGAGAAATTCTATTAATTTTGGAAATCAATGAAGTAGAAGCAAACTGTATCAACTCTTCTTGGTTGTATATGCTAAAAGTTTTGTTCTAAAAAAAAGCACCTATAAAATAAAGAAAAACAAAGTGTTTCTACTTTTTAAGAAAAGGAAAAAAGGTTTAACAAATATACCAAATACATCCAAGGAAACACTCTGTACAAAGATGTGTGAATAGAAATGTTCAGAAATGAATGCGTATGATGGGGTATAGGAGGAATACAAACAAAGCAGAACATCCAAGGACCGTAAAACAGTAACAAATGCTAACATTCTTTCAAGGCTTTAAAAGAAGAAAATAGAGAAACAGGTGAAATATTTGATGTAATAATGAGTGAGAAGCACCCCCCTCAACATTTACTAAAAACTATAGGCCTCTTCCTATATGCCAACAATAAGCAACAATAATTAGAAACTAAAAACATGAGCTGGGCATGGTTGGCCCACGCTTTTAATCCCCGTACTCTGCAAGCAAAGGCAGGCGGATCTAGGGGTTCCATGCTAATCTGATCCATGGAGTTCCAGCACAGGCCTACACAGAGAAGCCTCATCTCTCTCTCTCTCTCTCTCTCTCTCTCTCTCTCTCTCTCTCTCTCTCTCTCTCACACACACACACACACACACACACACACACACACACACACACACCCCTGAGGAAAAACTACAAGATTCTAATGCAATAAACTACAAATCCAAATGAAGAAAAATATGGCCCATGCATGTAGACAGTAAGCTCAGCATACTAGATATCAGTTCTTCCTTGCTAATGTGTAGATTTATCACAATCTTTACAAAAGCCCCACCAAGTTTCTTTGTAGTTATCAATAAAATGACTCTTGTTTACCTGATTAACAACAGACCTTAGATTGATAATATATAGGTGGTAGTACCCGCTTTCATCACAGCATTTGAGGCAGAAGCAGGTGGATCCCCTGAGTTCTGAGATGGCCAGAACTACATGGTGAGACCCTGTCTCAAAAATCCAAAAAGGATGGGGGAGGGGCTGTTAAATAAAAAAATAGAGAAATCTGGTTGTAGATGGTAAAATTACAAACAAGAATATCTTAGAAAGTCATAAGGAATTATACTAGTATCTATTAAAAATATATATATTACATATATATCTATAATATATGTAAGGTGATATATATATATGCGCAGTTTAAATGAAATTTCCCCATCTAGGCTGGCAAGAGCCACAAACCCCTAATAAACCCTTCCTGACACCAGTCATTCTGAGTTGTCTAGTGGTCAGAGCTGTAAAGGATACTCCAAAAAACAGTATAAGCTACTGCTACTGCCCTTAGTCTGTCTCTGAAAAAACACTGGCAGGCAGGCAGCAGGTACACACTCACATAAACACACACACACACACACACACACACACACACACACACACACACCCTGAGTAAGTGCAGACTAACCTCTTCAGAAACAGGAGTCATTCCCCTAAGCTGGATGACTTTACAGAGCCTCCTTGCTGAGAACTACCTTTCAGGGTACCAAAAGACATCATGCAAGCTTACAAAGGAGAGAAGCAACCAACTGTCCTACCCTCTATAATATCTATGAACCATAGCATAGACCAGGATGGCACTATAACCCTAAGGGTGCAATAGTGGCATACACAACCTTATTGGTAATCAATACTTCTTTAATTAATTCCTTATACTGGAAGCATAGCAAACATACCTGGTGCTAGTGAAGTCATGGTTCTTAGATGATAACCCACAGATGTCATTTTCATAAACAAGCATAATGCCTAACTATATTTTAAATACTTGTTCTTATACCCATAGATAAGTGTAGTTCTTACCCCTTATCAAGGAAACTTCTTGTCGCAACACATGGAGACCATTACAGAAAAGCATCACCAATCACAATGCAAAATTGTCATTTCCAGTTCCCAAGATACGTTTACAGTACGACTACCTCCCTAAGGGTCAAGGATCCTTGTGATAGAGGAGGCAGAAAGACTGTAAAACTCAGAGGAGCAGTGAGTTTGCTGTGAGACTGTGTCTCCTAGGAATGTCAAAAGTTATATACATAAGCCTCACCATCATGAGCTGCACATGAACAATAATACACATGCTCAGATGGATGGAAAAAAATCCAGATCTCAACCTTACACAAAACAACTACAAGCAACTGAAGAATGACAAGAGCTGGAGAAATATTCTTCACCAAGGAAAAGCACACCAACTGGTTCAACCAAAGTCAGCTCTAAAAACATAAACAAATAAGTAGCACACAGACTGGGCAGGTTATACTTATGTATTTAGGAATATGAATTTGTATGGAACAATTATTAATAAAAAAGCCAAAAATTTGAAAGAGAGCAAAGAGGGATGGATATATGGGGGGATTTGAAGGGAGGAAAGGGAAGGGAGAAGTGATATGATTATAGTATCACAGAGAAAAGGAAAAAGACTGGTGAATACAAAAGAGGGTGGGGAGTACCAATTTCCAGACTGCTTTTGGACCCAAGCCTATAAAGCCAATTCCTATCAAAGTCTCCAGCCTGGTGACCAGCCCCCAAAAATCATATTACTAAAAAAAAAAAAAAAAAAAATCTATGGAGGTTCAATATCCTACTAATTTTTTAAGTAATGCTCTCAATAGTTCTGCTTAAATTTATGTTTTTAACAGAAAGATACTTTTACGTTCACTATTCCTTATTAGTATGTAGATTGCTTGTATTGTTTATTATAAGCAATATAAAAAATAACCTTGTAACTCTGAAAATTCAAATTAGAACAGTAAGTTAAAAAAAAGTTTATTATGTTCAAAGTATCGTACCATGTCCTTAAACGTTCTTTAAAGGTTAAGATAATTTTCACTTCATAGTATTATATTAATACTTCTATCAACGATCCATACCCCCTCAGTATTTTATTCTTTCTTCAGTACTTAAGACTACATTCATTCACAGTCCTCACTTTAACTCATCCTCCCAAATCCAACTCACATCCTTGTCCTAAATTCAAGCCTTTACCTTTGTTTCTAAATAACTGAGTCCAATTAGTACTACCCCTATGAACAAGCATGCATGGCCACACTCCTGACCAACCTCTAGCACAGCATAAAACAAGGTGTTGTGACTGATGCCCAGTTGCAATACTAACTGACACTCGGATGGTGGGAGCAGGACCATCCGAAGCCCAAAGTGGCCATTCTAAGCAACACAGTAACTTTGGGAGGGAGGGGGAGGCTGTAGATGTTCAAAAGATGGGGCCATTGATTCCAACCTCACACACATAAAAAGTACTAAGCAAGAAATAAACTTCAGGGGCTGGAGAGATGGTTCAGAGGTTAAGAGCACTGACTGCTCTTCCAGAGGTCCTGAGTTCAATTCCCAGCACCCACATGGTGGCTCACAATAATATGAAATGGGATTCGGTGCCCCCTTCTGGTATGTCTGAAGACACAACAGTGTACTCACATACATGAAATAAATAAATAAATAAATAAATAAATAAATAAATAAATAAATAAATAAATAAATAAATAAAACTTCAGAAGACAGAGCAAATGAAAGTTAAGAAACAACAATGGGAAAAAATAACAATGACACACAGAACTGCTCTAATTCTTTCTTAGTTTGCTCTCTATTTCTATGGCTGTGATGACGACTATGACCTACAGAAAGCTGAGGAAGGGGTTTATTTGGCTCCAGGTTACAGTCCATCACAGGGGAAGTCAAGGCAGGAACTCAGGTGGGAACTTGGAGGCAGGAACTGAGCAGAAAACACAGAGTAATAACACTAATGTGTAGCTTGCTTTTTGTGGCTTACTCAGTCTGTGATTTGTTTGTAGTCCCTCTCTTTTCTTTTTTTTTTTTTCTTTTGTGGGGGGTTGGGATGGGGAAGAGAGGATTTTCAAATAAAGAAAATTTTCTGTCTAGCCCTGGCTATAATCTGGAAGTCATTTTGAAACCAGGCTAGCCTCAAATTCAGAGATCTACCTGCCTATCTGCCTCCCTAAGTGCTGGGATTAAAGGACTACCTCAATCTGCTTTCTTATGCAACTCAGGACCATCTGCCCAGGTGGACTGGGCCCTCCCACATCAATTTTTAATCAAGAAAATGCCCCACAGACATGCCCACAAGACATCTTATGGAGATATTTTCTTTCTTGAGTTTCCCTCCTTACTTGTGATCCTAGATTGTGTCAAATTGATAAAAACTAACCAGCTCAATCAATCCCTATGAAAATGGAAATTGGCCAGCAACCTGAAGAAATGTAAAGGGGCTGGGTAGATTACTCAGCCATTAAACCAATGACTGTAAAAGCGTGAGAACTGCTTGGCAGATACCCAGCAAAAATCCTAGCTAGCCCTTTGGGACTGTTAAAGATGGTCCCCAGAGAAAGCAGGCAAACTGAACAAGACAAATGAGTAGTCTGGGCTCAGGTGTGAGACCACAGCTCAAGATATAAGGTGAAAGCCATCAAGAAGGACACTCAATAGCAATGTCTGGACTCTACTTGCATGAGCCAGCATGTTATACATGAGCATACAAAACACATACACAACACACATATGCACACACATCAAATACACAGCACAAGAAAAAAGTTATAAAAAGGTCAAAAGCATGAAAATATGTATAATCTCAAAATAGGGAAATATTCCTTAGTAGATGGACAAAGATGAAAAATCAACAGTATACTACATTTCAGTAAAGTGTGTACTCAAAATAAAATTCTGAGAATAAAACTTTGAAGTTTGTAAAGTGATCTGTCTGAAATTAATATGAAAAGAGTCCGATATATCATTTAAGTAAGCAACTCTAATTGTAAAACAGGATACAAAGTATCCTGTGAAATCCAAAATATACACTTCTATTTTATTAATATAAATATTAATATTTTTCAAATACTCAACAATCTAAATGCACCTGTGTAAAAGACCCTAAGAGAATAAAATACATTGAAATTATAACACTATAGAATACTGACTTTTACTTTTTTTTTTTTTTTTGGTTTTTTTTTTCGGAGCTGGGGACCGAACCCAGGGCCTTGCGCTTCCTGGGCAAGCGCTCTACCACTGGCTAAATCCCCAACCTCAGAATACTGACTTTTTTAATGGCTACATAAAGCATATAAACATTTATTTGCAGAAGATAGCATATTTTGTCCTTCATGTCAGAAAAAGTTAACACATATACTTGTTATATACAAACAATGATTGGAAAAAAGCTAAAGAGAGGAAGCCTCTTGTCTCTTCACTAGAGGGTGTGTTATTTGCGTTGGCTACTTTTCTGGATTCTGAGGTGCCTATTTTTCCAGACCAGGTTTCTCTGTGTAGTGCACCCCCAACACCTCCCGCCCACCCCCGCTGTCCTGGAAGTTGCTCTGTAGACCAGGCTGTCCTGGAACTCAAGAGGCCCCCCTGCCTCAGTCTCCCAAGTGCCGAAATTAAAGGTGTGCGCTGCCAGGCCCAGTGAATTCCAATGCTTTAATTAAACCTTTCCTCCTTCATTTGTTTGTCATTTTTTCAACCACTGACTCTCTTTTCCTTCTAGTGGGTTAATTACCATCGGCTAGTGAAAAGTTAACTGGAGCTTTTTATTTAATTTTTTGACATGTACTTACTCATTTTTGAAGCACTTGTGTTTCATTTCATTTCATTTCTTTCATTCATTCATTTATTTGGAAACAGGGTCTCACTCAGCCGGGCTGACCCAGCTGGTATGAAGTTATTACATAGACAGATCCGCCTGCCTCTATCTCCAGTGTTGTGATTAGTGCATGTCCCATCAGACTCCGCTGTTTCACCATCACGCCCACCCCAGCCTCTCTTCACTGCTTGATAGTATCCAACTTGATTCTGTTGAAGCTTAATGTACTATTTTTTCCTTTACTGTTTGTGCTTTTGATGTCAACTAGGAATATTAAGCACTTTTTTATGATTGTGTGACATTTGGAAATCTGGTAATTTTTCAGAGGGCAAATAAATGCTAGATCCCCAAAGATGAGGTAGGTGGTGGTTGTGGTTTGTTAGTAATTGTGCTCAAAGAAGAATTAAAAAAAAGATTAGATTCAAGAATCTCTCTCTCCTTCTCTCTCCCTCCCCCTCACCCGCTCCTTTCCCTATACTAGACAGGTGAAACCATGTGGGATAAAGTTTGAGAAGAAAGAACTCACAAAGTAGCAATGACCAGATATACACTATCCCAGATCTTGTATTTATATAAATATTAGCATCTTCCTGTCAGTATTTAAAACTGCATATGGCATAACAAAACAGATCTGCAGGTAAAGGCACTCAATGCCAAGCCCTGACAACTGGAATTTGATTCTCCAGGACCCATATGGTATAAGGAGAGAAATTACTATCACCAACTTGTCCCCTGATCTCTAATACACACAGTGGCACCCTCCTCCCAACAAATTTAATTCTTAAATTTTTAAATATAAGTTAAAAATCCACCTCTAATTTTGAGAAGGGCTATACTATGAAGATAAACTGAGGAGAGTGTTGCCTTAATAGGATTAATTCTTCTAATCTTTAAAAATGGAATATTTTCTATTTAGTCTTTTTAATATTCTTTCAATAGTGTTTCTTACCTTTCAACTTACAAACCTTATATTTTCTGTCAACTTATTCTTAGATGTTTTATCTTGTGAACATAATTGGTTGTGTTTAATGATCTTTATCATGCCCATAATGTGCATGAGCATACACTGTACCTTGTCTATAAGTTTTGCTTCTTTTCTAGTCTGCTTATCTTATTTCATTTTCTACTGCAATTACTCTAATACCAGTATGGTGCTAAATAGGAGCAGCAAGAACATACATTACGTAAATTGAAACAATTTGGGCATGTTGGTCTGTATTTGAGAATATTCAGCAGAAGTCCTTCCTTAACCCCTGTTTCAATTAACTCTTTACCAGTCATGGTAAGTTCAAGAAAAGTTCAAGAAATAAACAAGTCATATTTTCAGACTGTCCTTCTGAGTAGTGTAATGAAACCTTACACTGTACATTCTACCAAGATATACATCATCCCTTTGTCCAGTCAATCTATGGTGCTTAAAGACTCATTTTATAATCCTGGCTGGCCTGGAACTCACTATGTAGACCAGTATGGTCTCATACTTTGCCTGCCTCTGCTTCCTAAGTGCTAGAAATAAAGGCATGCCCTACTACATACCCAGTTTCTTTCCTTGATTTTTAAGAAAAGTTACAAATTTAAAGAGTATTCATATTTCCTAAATACTTAAGCCACTAATACAGCGAAAGCACCATAGCTGGAGGAGCTCACCATGGCTAGACAGCACAATTTGGCTGTCTTATGATGAATGTCAGTAATTTCAAGTACCAAGACACTATTTTTTAAAGTACAATTTTATGCTTTTAATCTGAATAATAAAAGATATCTTGAAGTGGGCATCAAAATCTATGAAAATTTGTTTTGTAAAATGGGGTACATTGTAGAAGAATTTTAAAAAATGAGGTTTCAGAGGATTTATAATTTAATAACACAAAACAAGAACAGACTACAAGAAGACTGTGGAAGAGTCTTTCAAAGTCTAGACAGTACTATAAAGCAAAGCTCATTTATTCACTCAGCAACTAGTCATCATAACAACTTCTGTACTGGCTGACTCTGGTTGGTAGGGCCAACAAAATAGGTACAGCTTATGTCTTTGTAAATAAAATAATAAGCCGAGTAATTATTTTTAGTTATTGAGAAGGGTTTTTTTAAATCTTTTTTTAGTAGAGGAGTTACTTCAAATTGTGTGTCAATCTAGTGGATATTGGAAATACTTGCTGGATAGGTTAGGCCTCACCTAATGAATAAAGTAATATTAAGTAGCAAGAAGTCCATCATTTACATCTCAATTCCATAACACCATACTCTGTAGGAACTGGTGTGAAGGTGTGGGTCAGTATGTCTGTGTGCGCACGCGTGTACGTGCGAAGTTCAACTTGGAGTATCACATTTAATGAGCTGAAGCCATCAAAGTTTCCCGGCCTACTTGTAAGCCCCAAAGACTAATGTAACTGAAGCTTAGCTTATAATAAAAACTAGCAAAATTGGAATTTAAGAAGCAAGCAGGGAAGTGACCCCACAGATAAAAACAGGAGACTTGCATGTTAGAGGAAGAGTAAACATACTAATCAATCTGCAAAGTGGTATAAAGGCAAAACAAATTACACTGGACTCTACTTCATGGCTAAGTTCCTGAGCCCAATTTTACTAAATTTTACTAAAATATCCTTCTAAGAATGATAAGAAACAGGCTCAGAAGAGATAAAAAGTCTTACTAATAAGGTCACAATGTTCAGTAAGTCAAATCTGAGACATTTTAACTAAAGGCAAGCAGTAAGTACTTTCTTTTCTATTATGCATTCAGAAGCAATAAAGAAAGTTAAGATGGCAAACCATGGCAAATGTGAGGTAATAAGAAATTGGGTTTTACAAACAAAAACCATGAGAGGTAACAGCTCTACACTGTATACAGGATACTTTTAGACAGGGTGATTTACACAACATAGTTACTATATGACCTATCAATTATTTAAAACCACATCCCAGAAGAGTAAGACTGTATGTGTGCAGCCTATAAAGGGACTTAGTATGATTTTCAGTTGTAACCTGTGATGATTGATTTTTATTGTCAAACTGATGTAGCACAGCTGCACAAGAAGAGAAAACGTTCAATTAAGAAACTGCCTAGATCAGATAGATGGCCTATAGAAATGTATACGGAGCACTGTCTTTATTTCTGACAAACATAGGTAGGCCCAGCCCGCTGTGATAGTACCATCTCTAGGCAGGTGGTCCTGGGCTGTATGAGGTAACTTCCTAAACATGAGCTAGCACGAAAGCCAACAAGCAACATTCCTGCACTGTTTCTATTATGAGTTCCTGCTCAAGTTCCTGCCATGATTTCCCTCAGTAATAGACTGAGGAAAATGTAAACCAAATAAACTCAATTTCTAAGATGCTTTTCTGGCCAGAGTATTTATTTTATCACAGCAACAACAAAAAAACGAAGGTCCACTCCAACTTGGTCTCTTTCACATTAGATTTAATGTGAGCCCTATGGCAACTAATTTTAAGGAAAGTCAAACTTTTCTTAGCATTTTTTTTTTTTAGCTAAAAGCAACCATATATAATCTATATTTGAAAAAATATTTCAAAAAATGCTGTTCCTATACTTTAAGAAATATGGTACATGCCTGCCAAAAGGTGCCAGTGGGAGGCTGAGGTGCTGGTTCCAAGAGTAAGCATGGGGATTTAAGTTCAAAGGCACAGAACATGTATTAAAAACTGTAAATGGCCATATGCATCTGTAACCCCAGCTCTAAGGAAAGGTAGAGACAGGAAGATCAAGGGAGCTGCTGACCACAGGTATAAGGCCAGGTTCACTGATAAAGATCCTGCTCTCAAGGGAATAAAGCAGAGAGAAATGGAACAGGACAGGATTCCTCCTCTGGCCTCAGTTCATGTGCACAGGCATAAATATCACACACATATATAAGCACACATACAAAACCACACACATCTTAAAAGATTTCTGTGTTTATAATGTAAAAGATGTAGTGTAAGTATATTCTAATCTTTTCTCAGTTAGTTAAAAGTACAAAGATTACACGTGCACACACGCGCTCGCAAACAGACACACGCGTGTACATACATCAAAGCTCAAAAAAAATTCAATACTTGGTTCTAATACTGGTAAGTACATTTGACTTATCTGATTCATGGACCTCAAGAACCACTGAAGTAAATAACGTAGTTCTTTCACTCTACTAAATTTTAAAATGGGTTGACATTAGATAACATTTTTATTTACCTGGTACTTTAAATAACCATCATCTAGTAATAAATTCTTCAAGTTGGAAATATCATGAATTCAAAGACTTGGTTACTAAGTCTGCATGCTTACCTTTGTCTTTCTTAAAATCCAAAGCATCTTCTTTATCAGTCACTATTTCCTTCATATTGATGATACTCTGATGGGTAAGTTGCCGAAGAATTTTAATTTCTCTAATTGCTGTAATTGGGAAACCCTCCTTTTCATTATCCAGACGTACTTTCTTTAAGGCTACCATTTCTCCTATTAGTTAAATAAAATCAAGTTACTAGCTATCAAAAGACAATGACATTTTTCGTAATTTAAATGTTTTTATCACTTCTGTTCCTATCTTTCAAAATTATAATTCACAAGCTATTTTCATTTGTAATACACTAAATAATATTTGTAGTTCAAGAATTAACCTCAAGTAAATTTTGAAGCATTTCACTGCATTTAACACTATTCAACTGGTTAGGATGAGGTGGGTATGTATTTATTGTTTCATACTGTCCATTAATACAGACAAGAAGGATGGTAAAGAGGGAGTTTATTATCATTCTTTTCTGAAAAGTGAAGGAGGGAAGGGTCAATATAAGCAGGATATTAAAACTTAGGTATATGCAAATTTTTTATCAGACAGAATATAATTAATCAGAAATACACACAAACACAAAGTTATTACAGGTTAAGCTTAAGTCCAGAAATGGTTTACATTTTGGAAGTTTGGGGGTTTTCTGTTTTGTGTTGTAGAAATGTGTAGCTTTAGTAAGCTAAGCATCAGCCAGTGTAAGGAAAAAAATTTCATAAAGGCATATTCATTCCAGTTCTTTGGAAGGAAACAAAAAGACTGATGTTACAAATTTTCTAAGAAAAAAATTTATCCTCTTAAGCATTAAAAATATTTTTGTTCATTTTTATGGTGTTTTCCTATAATAAAATGTTTCATTAAAGCTTCTGAAAGTTATAAAGGCAGTATAAGTTTAAAAACACTAGTTCTGCCAGGCAGTAGTAATGAATGCCTTTAATTCCCAACACACAGGAGGCAGAGGCAGGCAGTGGATCTGAGTTTCAGGCCTGTCTCAAGGAGGGAGAGACAGAGAAACTAGTTTTATGCATTATATTTAGTTAAATGACTGAATTCTTGTGTAGTGTGACTTCTAATACAACTGCTAGTTCAAAGGAGGTATTTCAAAGCTTTCCCCCACATTCTTAATTATGATCTGAAAAAGTAATGTTCTGAAATTTTAAGCTTTGGAATCTGATCCAAGGGGTAACTTCTATACAAGGGAGAAAGTCAGCCAAAAGAAAATTTTGTCACTTCTTAATACAGAATCACTTACTCCTAAAGACAAGCATTGTGACACATGTCTGTAATGACAGCCCTCAAGAAGGTAAGGAAGGAGGGTCGCAAAGTTCAAAGCAGTCTGGACTACATATATAAATATACCTTGCCTCAAAAAGAAAAACTAAACTACTACTACTTTAGCCTAGGTATTAACAGTTTTTCACCACAAAAGAAACACATCCCACTAAATCCTGCCACATAGCATATCACAAATACTGAAGAAAAATTTTATGTGACCACATAAACTGATATAAAGACACAGAAAACACACATACCAAATAAAATTAAGACTAAGTAACACAGCACAAAGAAGTTTTACTTCTTTTGGAAATTCTTAAAGCTATACATTGGGGCAGGGGGACAGAAAGTAAGTACATTCTATCCAAAACTTAACATTCTTACCAGTGTCTTTGTCCCTGGCTTTGTAAACTTGTCCATAAGTACCTTCTCCAATAATTCCGATGATATCAAATTTATCCACGCAGCGTTTCCCCCAGTCAATATCTTTTTCTTTGATTTCACCATAGCGAGGCCCACATATTCTATTAAATATAGTTCTGAAGTTTTTATGGACAATCAAGCAAACTGAATGAACTGCTTAACAATTCAATTCAAGAGCAATCCTGCCCATTTTACCCTATTCACGTATATTTGTGAACATTCATGCAAACCAAGTTACTGTCAGTTGATATTACAAGTTATCATAAAAGTAAACTATAATTTCTAAATACTTACTCTAAGTAGATTAGAACTTCAAAGAGAAGCAGCGACAGTATTTCCTTAAAAGGCTTTTAGGAATGTAGCTTTTCAGTAAGAAGGTAGAAACAACATTACTAGTAGAAACCATAAAGAATCTCTACTTAGTCTCCACAAAATTTCTCATTCAAGGATTCTCTCTTCCTATATATGTATGCGTATATACATGTGCATGTATGTACACACACACACGCACACACATAGTACAAGGTAGCAAACAGTAACATAAGAAACTGACTACAAATTACTTACAAATTGATTTATAGCATTATAAAACCATCATAAAAATACTTAAGATTTTTCATTCAAACAAGTACAGAAAGTCTTAATTTATGTAAAATCACAACTCAGAATTCCATACTTGGGTAGAGATTTATAGATATGTCAAAAGTCAAATTCTTTAAAAAGATGATCTTTTGTTATGTTTAGATATAATAGCAGAGTCAACACAGACTTAAGAATTATAGCAAAAGGATTCAAGGATAGACTAAAATTTTCTTCTCATAATAGAAAATGATCTTATATTTTTAAATTAGATGCTATCTGAAGAGCAATTCTAAATCAGATCTATCCTAAAGGTTTTAAACTTTTCCTTTGTTGAGTAAACATTTTTTAAAATCACCAGTATTTTTTTTCTTACCTTCAAGAAAAAGAACTCTACCAGGTATTTAACATGAAGCTACATCAACTCCATTTTGAAAAATTCTAGCTCTTGGAAAATTACAAATGCATAGTCATATGGAAGAAATGAGTAGTTAAAAGCAAAGGACAACACTATCCACTACTGAGTTTGTTTGAGTGGACTGAATGCTATCTTCCACTCTGTTCAATTTCAGTGTTTTTATTAGTTAGCTATCTTAATGATTGATATCTTTGACACAAGCAACACTCCCAAATTAATAATTACAAACTGTAAGAAAATTTAATTTGGTTTTATTAGTCACTGCAAATAGGTACCACCCTTCATGAATATTTGTTTCAGAACTCTGAACCAATCTGTATATTTATGTTCAAATAAATATACACTTTTCATTTTAAATATTAATGTTTTCTAAGTTTATAATTATCCAGGATATGGTGTGTCCAGTCAACTTAAGTGCCAGTAGAAAGCAAGCACATACTTAGGCCTTCTTTTGCTATGTAACTGTGTTGCTGTTTTCTTCTCCTCTGGACTCTTGGAAAGATCATCTCCTCCTGGTAATTCAGGGGGCAATGGTAAATCAGCAAGCAGACACCGGAGTTTCTTTTCTACTTCTTTTTTAACTGCTTTTACAGAAATATTGCCTCTTAAACTAAAGGAAAAAAAAAAAAAGAGGTAAGGTCAGTCATATAAACCCTAAATAATTGATTACATGATAGAACTATGATCATATTTTAAGATTTAAGCAGCATGTAAAGGCTGTATATCATGTCATACTTTAAGTCCATCTAAACAGATTATCTTTCAACTACTAAGTAAAAACTTTAAGAAAAAAGTGACACAGAATTAAGTAAAACCCATAGAAATCTGTAAAGAGCAGATCTTAATTAATAGTAGTATACTGATATTAATTAAATGTAAAAAGTACAAGTTAAATGGGGATTCAATGATAACTTTTTATCTTTGCAAATATGAAACTATTTTTAAAAATAAAGTTTAGGGAGCTGGGAAGGTGGCTTCATGGGTAACAGGGCTAGGCATGCAAGGGTAAGAACCTGGATGCAAATTCCAAAAATCCACACAAAGCTGGGCACAGCAGCATAGGTCTATAATCTCAGTTATCCTACTCTGGGAGGGGAGTTGGGGACAGGAGAATCTATGAAAGCTCATGGGCCAGCTACTCTGGTGTTTATATTGGAATTACTAAGTGAACTTGCCTAAAACAAGGTCAGAAGCAACATTCAAGGTTGTCTTTAGTGCCCATACCAGCACCATGGCATGCACATGTCACATACGATACACATACAAATAACAAAAGTTTAAACTTAAAAAAAATAAGCTCTAACTTTCAAAATTGTGAATTAAAAAGAAAATCAAATCACTATGTACTGCAAGAAATCTCATAATTCTGTAATATTTGATTCTGATAGGGAGACAATGATGATTTCTTTTTAGCAAATAAAATCACAAACAATTGACACACAACTATTCTCTTGCCCATTTACATAACTAAAACCAATTAATTCACTTTTCATCTCAATACTTGGGATGTACAGGCAGATGGATGGATCTCTGTGAATTTGAGGCTAGTCTGGTTCCAGGACAGCCAGGGCTACATAGTGAGACCTTGTTTTAAAAATAAAACAGTTGGGTCCCAGCTGTTCCTGCTGCCATGCCTTTGCTCTGCCACCATGAAGGCTAACCCTCCATAACAGATTTACAAGTGAATTATAAGCCTGGTTAGTGCTAAACTTTTTCTTTTAATTCCCAAAGAGTTGTAAATTTCAAATTATATCTGAAGTTGTAATTGATAATTTAAATTCCCCAAATTAAAAAAAACTGTTATCCAAGAGAACCTTTTAATAATAAAAATCAGAGAATTTACATAAATATTCAGACCAGGGTTCTATTGTTGCTGTTGTTTTTGTTTTGTTTTTCAAGAAAAGCTGTATAATACTGGGCCCAGATTTGTGTTAAGAAAAGGCTGTGGCTGAGGTTGGAGTTCAGTAGGAAGAGGATGGCCCAGCATGTACGACTCTTGAGTTAAACCCCAAAACCAGTAAACAAAAGAGAAAAACCTCTTCACTTCCATACCATTAACCTGACCCTTTAATAGAAATTAAGAGTGAGCGCCAATATACCAGGTATCTAAAGGTTAAAACACAAACACTGAAGTACCAGCAATGAAATAATATGTTGACAGAGAACAAAGTACACAGAAACAGATACTCCTCAGAGTTTTTATATGTAGCACTTCAAATTAGCCAAACTCTGGTAGCAACACTGCTAGAAGAAAGAAGGTGGCAAACCAGACTATCTTGTTCTTCTCCATATAACCTAAACCAATTTCTATGACAAAATCTTTTGAGATCAACTTTTTAAAAATTTATAAAGGGAAAACAGTGATTTGACTCAAAAAATTTAAAAAATCCATAGCAAGTAAAAAACAAAAATAAATAGTGGTGTACGCTTTTAATTCCAACACTCAGGAGGCAAAGGCAGGTGGATCTCAAGCTCCAGACCAGCCAGACATTTTTTTAAAAGTGGAAAAACAAACAAGCAAACAAAAAACCCAAAAAACAAACAAACAAAAAACCCCACAACCCAAAAACAAATGCCAAAGAAAAACAAGAGTCTGAACTACAAAGATCTAAAGTCCTAAGGAGAAAAATTCTACACTGAAGACATGAGTCAAACAAAACACCAAGTGTCTGTCCCATTAGCAACCAAATAAGCACAAGATTAATAATGTAACTTCAAGACTATAAAAATTCAAATGGTTAAAATCTATTACTGTTAAGATGATTCCATACCCAAAACAGAGAGCAAGGCATGGTGGCTCGAGCCTTTAACCCCAGCACTCTGGAAATTCAGTAGGCAGAGGCAGGCAGATGCCAATCTAATCTATGAAGTTCCAAGACAGCCAGGGACACACAGAGAAACCATGTCTCAAAAAAAGAAACACTAAAGATGATGCTATAACATTTCAGGGTATAAATTAGCATAGTCTTGTTAGGATACAATTTGTTGCTCTCATCTCTAAAGTTTTAAATGGCTATAATTTGTCATATTCTATCTTAACCAAGTGTCTATATACATTAGTAGTAGAAAGTATGTAACTATTATTATAGATAAGCATCTGGACCTATCAAAACTAACATGGAAATATCTTCAACACAGTACATGAAAAAAAGTGAATTAGTATCATGAACCTAATAACCTAATTCATTTTAAATAAGGAAAACAATCATGTTTTTATAAAAACACAATGGTAACAAAAAAATGGTTTGCTGCAGTTATGGGAGAAAGATTCAAAGTGAGAATGACATACACTATTTGCAGTTATGGGAGAAGGATTCAAAGTGAGAATGACATACACTATTTGCAGTTATGGGAGAAGGATTCAAAGTAAGAATGACATACACTATTTGCCTAAGACTCGTAGAGGCACCAGTCAGTGAAAAGATGGAAGAATTTGGCTCACAGGAACCTCTGATTGGTAGACTATGACTGATAATGTAGAAAAAAGTTCCCTACAATTAAAAAGACTGGGAGGAATAGAAAGAACTGCCCTTTTAATATTAGTTTTATTAACAGCTATTAAGAGTAATCAAATTCCAAGATCATCATTTGCAGTTCCTATTATAGTAACTGATTATGACAAATCTTATTAGTGGGTGCTAAACCATTTGCAGGGAAAGCAAATCTTCAAACTGACAAATGTGTCATCCTACAGCTTCTAAAAGCAAAAGTACTTTCTACATAGAGGTTTTAAGATTGGTCATCACTTAACCAAGTTATAACATCACAATTTAACATTGTGTTCATCATATAATAGAAGTACATAAAATCACCTAAATATTCTGGCCCAAAACAGTTATTTGTTCCGAAGCTACCCAAGATCCAAGTGATTTCTAATATAGAAAATGAAAAGGTAAGAGAAAGTGAACTCTCATCTAAAAGACATAATCAGACAAATACTACTGTAAGTCTACAAATCAAGACTTTTCAACTAATGAATGTTAGCAGTGTAACTGTCTTAGGTTACATTAATGCTACATGTGACTAAACTGAAAACTATGGCAGCCACTTCTTTTCAAAAGATGTGTATACATATACACCTTCCCTATACAGAGAAATTAAGAGCATAGAAATAAATATTAAATAAAATATTAGCATTTGTTGACTCTAAAAAAGTGGTTCTCAACCTGTGAGTCACAACCTCTTGGAGGGGACACTTAACAATCCTTTCATGGTTGCCTGGGATCATCTTGCATATCAGATATATTTACATTATGATTCATAACAGTAACAAATTTACAACTATAAAGTAGGAACAAAAGTAATTTTATGGTTAGAGGTCACCACACATAAAGTGTATTAAAAGGTCACAGCTCTTAATCGAATGGAATATCGAGAACCACTGCTCTAGAAGTTTGTATAGATGTTAATTTTGTTATTTAACTTTTTAAAATGCTTGAATATATAAAACTAAAAACAGAGTTCAGATTTACAAAGTCATAGTCACAAGCACATACAATCTTTCATAGATAATTACTTAAGGATGTCAGTATGAAAGTTAACTAGGAATGGGTAGAAACATGCTTAAAGAAAGCAAAATGGAAAGCACTCCTTAAACAGGACTGCTGAGATTGGGTAGACCATTACGGTTCTTTAAAATGATCTTTAGATTTCCAGCGAAGGACAAGTAAATAAAGATAACGTCCACACATTCAAGTTTCCAAAAGCAAACATACCAGAACAGAAAAGATGGTCTCCAACAACAAGATAATTGACAATTTCAACAAATACCAATTTCTCCTCAACCCTGCCCCAGAAACAAACAAACAAAAACAAAACCAACCTACATCATGCTGCTAAAAGGAAACTTTTAAACATAAAACTGCCATGCTAAGACTGGTGAAAGGGGTGTGGGGGTTTGGAGTGGCTCCTTCCTTATGAAAGGGGAGAAAAGCCAACAGTCTGTGTTTATAAAAACCTAAAAACAAGTCCTTTTAGAACAAAGCATGAAGTCTACTATACCTGTAACTATAAACAATAATAATTAGCCATTTCTTTCTTTTTTTTTATTTAATAAAAACATCGTTAACCTAAGGTAGTCACTATTTCCTATTGTCTTGATTTATACTAAAGCTAATAATCATAGTATCTGAGATGCACAGAACTTTAGTTTACAAAATTTTATCAGGTCATTTAATTTAAAAAACTAAGCTGATTTTTCAGGATAAGTATTTTTATTTTTGGATATAAATACATGAAACAGAGAATAGAAAAATTGAAAACATAAGACTACCAACAGCTATGACCTTCTACGTGTAGTCCACTAACAAATTTATTGTACTAATAAAATTTAGACTATAAAAATATCTTTTGCCCCATCCAAGTAATTTTAACCAAACTTTTTCACTTTTTTATTTTTATTTACTTAAAACTTTGCTGAAAACAATGTTTCCTCCTCTTTATATACGTAAAACCTTGTACTTAATCACTGAAAGAAATAATTGGCACAGCCATGTCTGTAGTAGTATTCAGTAATAGTAAGAAAACATAAACACAAAACATACAAATCCACAGAGACACAATGAAAACCGAAAAGCAAGAGACAGTATAGATCAAGAAAGGGTGTGATGGTGCACGCCCTTAACACAAGCACTCAGGAGCTCTGCAGAGGCAGACAGATCTCTGTGGGTTAGGAAGTTAGCCTATTCTAAACAGCAAGTTCCAGGCCAGCCTAAATGGTGTTAAGGTCCTCTGAGTCTCCTTTTACCACCCATTCCCTAAAAAACAACAAAATAGAAAGACTTTTATAGTAACTTCAGAAAAGGATACATTAAATACATTGTTTCTTTGAAGAGTTACCACAAATTTCAAGTCTGTCTGGACTTACCTATCAGCATCTTTATCTTCAGGCAACATGGGAGGCAAAGGTAATGGTGGTAATGTAGAGGTCACTAAAGCCACATGTTGCTCCTTCTCCTTGGCTCCTACACTTGGTGTGAGTGGCTTGGTTTTCTCTTTAGTAGACACTGGTTCTTCCTTTGTAGCAGCAGGTTTACTCTCTTTCCCAACAACTGTTTTCTTGGTAGTTTTCTCTACAATCAAATTATTGTCTACCTTTGTTACTTGAAGAGGTGGCTTTGTTTTTGTCTTGTCACTTTTGACAGTCCCACCACTTGAAGGAGAAGGTGCATGCTCAGCTTTAAGTTTTTTGACTTCCTTCACATGGTTTGTCTGTGAGACACTGGCACCAGTTTCTGTGCTCCCCTTGGTAGGTGTAGAAACGTTGGAGGCTTTTGCAGCTTTGGCAGCTGCCTCAGCAGCCTTAGCAGCTTCTGCAGCTTTGGCTGCCTCTGCAGCTCTTGCTGCCTCTGCAGCTCGTGCCTTTTTATTCTTGTTTAATTCAGCTGCCAGGCTGCTCTTCAGAGTTAGTGTGCTAGGAGAAATGCTTGAATGACGACTTCGGGATCTAGACAATCTGTGCCTGCTACGAGATCTTGAGTGCCTAGATGAATAGGGGCTTCTGCTTCGGGATTTGGCAGATCGTCTGATGAAAAATAATTAACATTTAGTCAATAACCAAATTAAATTTTGTAGAGTGCTAATTTGAATCTCTTGAAATGAAGCAAATTTACTTAATTTCAAAATGATAATATAGTGTTTCTGAAGTTAAGTAAAATACCAGATGACAATTTTCTTTAAAATATTCTTCCTTTCTCTGGCCTTTGAATGCCCCAAGATAAACCTGGATTTAAAACAAACAAACAAAACCTCCCTGAAAAATGTAATAATTAGGGCAGCAACAGGCCATCACTGTTAACTCAGAAAGGAGAGATAAGGTACAGATTTACCTGGATAGCAGCAGATAGTCTTCCACTCCCCCCACCCCCCTTCACTTAGTTACATTTTCTGACACAAACTGTCTTCACCATGACTCCTATTTTTGACACTTCAGAGTTCCCTGATACTCCTCTTTTAAAGGTCCTTTCTATCTTACCCCTAAATCCCTTCATTAAAAACCCATCACCTACAATGAGGCTCACAAACATCCCTAAATCCAGTTGGAAAAAATCTGACACCCTCTTCTGACCTCCACAGGCTCCTGTGCACACAGGGTGGTGCACATGCACACACTCGATTGTGTATACACATCCCTAAATACTTTGGGGGAAAATGTATCTGCACTGGCAATATCAAATCTTAAAAAAGATCTCTTAACCATCTAAATGGGATTCCACTTCATTCTAGAGCCTTAACTAGCTAAGTTTTCTGTGTGTGTGTTTGGGGGTGGGGGGAAATAAATTCACAATTTTTAACTCTACAGGAGACAGGTTAACACAATTTAACATACTGAACAGAGGAAAAGACAGCTCTTTAAATAGACTTTGGCAGAAATGATGGTTATAAAGTAGAACCAGTTAACACAGTAAGCTACCAAGAAAACAGCCCTTACTTAAGAAATGTAGCAGAAATAACAGGAAGCAGGAAAGTAAAGCAAGAATTCCAGGAGCCCATAGTGAAAATGGGCAGAAACAAAAAAAAAAAAAAAAAAAAAAAAAAAGAATATTCCCTTTTATGCCTAGTATTAGAGATATTTTTATAAACATTCTATAATCCTATAATACAAGTGAAATTACAAGGTTAAGGATAAAACTTAAATGAAAATCATAGTTTGGTAGCCTCAAAATTTAATATAGAAAAACAAAACTCAGCCAGACGTGGTGGTCTTTTAATCCCAGCACTCAGAAAGTAGAGGCAGTCGAATCTCTGTGAGCTCTAGGCCAGCTGGGTTTACAAATCAAGTTCCAGGACAGCCAGAGTTACACGGAAAAACCCTGTCTAAAAAACCAAAACCAAACCAAAACTCAAAGTTGGGTAATTTTTACTAATGATTTTGCCATACATTACTAAAAGCATTACCACTTTACTAATGCTTCAGGCATATCATTCTAAGATTAAGAAAGAAATGCATGTTCAAACCTCTAACAAACTACTATAAGATACTTTTACTAATAAAATTTTCTTTTTTAAATTTTTTCTTGGACTGACAATACATTTGGTCAAAGTGCTTCCCAAGAAATCTGAGTGCAGAAAATTCAAAATCCAAGAATCTACAAGATAGAAGAGAGCTAACTTCTGTAAACTGTCCTCTGACCTCAGTACACACACACACACACACACACACACACACACAAATACAATTAAAATATTTTCTTCTAATAGTTCTATATTGTTGAATCTATAATGAGCACATATTAATTATTCATTGCTTGGTGTCAACAAGTTAAAAGAGCTCTTTAAGAGCAAAAAAGGTGGCTCACAGGTTAAGAGCACTATGTGCTCTCAAAGGGTCAGCACTGAGGTCCAGCACCCCAGTTCTAGGAAATCCAAAGTCCCCATCTGGCTTCAATTGACAATACGTTTAATTTGCACATACTTACACAGACATACATAATACAAGTTTTTAAAGACTTCTTTTAAAAGGCTAAGAGATGGGCTGGAGAGATGGCTCAATGGTTAAGAGCACTAGCTGCTCTTCCAGAGAAGCTTAATTCCCAGGCCCCACATGGCAGCTCACCACTGTCTGTAACTCCAGTTCCAGGACATCTGACGCCCTCTCATAAAATAAAAGCAAGAAAAAGAGAGACTGTTAAAAAAAGAGAGAGATTATGCTCCTAAGAAGTTTTCCCAAATTCATACAACTCAAATAAAACCAGAACTGAAACTCAACTAACTAGGGTTCACTATTAATTAGGCTAGTTAAGTGTCCCTTGTAGTAGAGTCAGCCTCAAGCTTCCTAATGCTGAGACCCTTTGATACAGTTCCTCATGTTGTAGTGACCCCAACCATAAAATTACTTTTAGTGCTACTTCATGACTGTAATTTTGCTACTGTTATGAACAGTAATGTAAATATTTTTGAGACAGAAATTTGCCAAAAGGGCTCATCAAAGGGAGAACAAATTAAGAACAGCTGCCTTAAAGAAAGAGCGTAATGTCCATGGAAGCCAGAAGGGGACTTTGGATTGCCTAGTGCATGGTCCTGACCTTGGTGCTGACTCTTTAAGAGCACTATGCACTCTTAACCCGTGAGCCATCTTTTCAGCTCCAAAAGAATTCTTTTACCTTGTTTAGAACAAGTGAATAATATGTGCTCAACTATATCAGAGACTTTGCAAGAATCCAGTTCTTAACATTGTACTTGGTGAACAAACACAAATTCAGGCTGATCTGTCCTTTGCCACCAAGGCTACTGCAATAGCCTCTTTTCCGAAGCTCCTATTAGTCCTCAACAGCCAGCACGGTATTCTAGCCACTTCAGAGTTCCAGGTTACTACTGACTAAGCATCCTTGATGGACTCCCTTAATCTACATCACCTCTGTGCTCTCTTTTTAAAGTCTCTTGAACCATCTAATTTGGATTTCATTCTTTCTAGAATTTTCACTGGTATACCTAGAGGTATACCAAGTATATCAAAATAGGTATGACAAAATACTTTACTACAATTTTAGCTTCCTAAATTATTTTTGCTAAAGAATATCCCACCTACTGGGCATCATCTCCCAATATAACTTCTAGGATGATAGAAAACACAGAAGTTTGTGTAATAAATATCCAATACTACGGTTATCCATTATCTCCAATTTTCTGTCTTACTGCCTTGTGGAAATCTCTGTCACATTTATTTTACAAGCTTATTAAATCCTCAAAATAGGCATGAAATGGTTACCAAATTGAAAATCACAATGTTGTCTTTATTTTTTCCAAAATGTCTTTCTACCTCCATGTTTAGTGCACAATAATTAGGAAATGGAACCACTTTAGGTGTCTATCATCATTCAAATGTGTTAAAAAAAAAAAAAACCATGGTACATACATGAAATGGAACTTTATTGAGCCATAAACAAAATCAAATCATGGCATTTACAGGAAAATGAAAGTGGAAATTGTTAAGCAGATTAAATAAGATTCATTTTTAAAGTGCATTTTTCTCTTAGATGTACAATTTAGATTTTAAATTATTTGTGTCTATTTTTAAAAGACCTCTACACAAAACACTTACCTACCTTCCTAAGTCAAAATTTCAAATGGCTGGATACGAGACACAAGCAGAAGCAGGCAAAAATCTCGTGTGTGTAAGACCAGTTTGGTCTATATTTCGAGTTCCAGACCAGCCAAGGCTACATAATCAGACACTGGTTAAATAAATTAAAAAAAAAAAAAAAAAAATGATGTTGCTCTGTACTAAATTGATTATGCACTGTTTTAAGTAATCTGCTAATTACTTCCAACCAGCACAGGAGAAGACTCTTAAACCTATCTCATTACAATCTACCTTATCTAATCTGTACTGTTATAATCACACTACTAATTCCACCAGACCCAGCCCCCTCTGAAGTCAATACTTAGAAAGTACAGATACATCCTCATAATATCTCCCCCTTTTAACATCCTCTATTTCTAATTTTACTCTTCTCTATTTAACCAGCCTATAAATTTCATTTCCAGGCAATTGCATATTAATTACCTCAGCAACTTCTTCATCTTAATGATCCTAATGCTCTATATATTCTCTTATAGCCAAACTCTGAATACTCCATTCCAGTTGCTGTAGCAAACTACCTCAAATATGATGACCTAGAGCAACACAAATTATCTCACAGTTCTAGAAATCCAACAAGCTCTGAGAAATTAAACCACCTCTCTCTGTGGAAATCTTGGAAAATCTGTTCTCTTACCATGCCCAGCTTCATTTACTCAAGACCTCCATCACGCAGGCCTCTCTGTCCATCATATTTCTTTCCTCTCTATCATCACATGGCATTTCTGAGTCAACTTTTCATTCAAACATAAATGAACTATCTGGACAATGTACAATCTCTCCACATCAAAATCCTTAATTTAATGACATCTACTTTTTAAGCATACCAACTTTTTGCCACAACATAATTTATATACACATTCCAAGGAGTATAACACGGATATCTTAAGGGACCAGTATGTGGCCTACCATCCTATCTGCTTTTATCTTCAAAACCACTTTTCTCTCTAACCCTACCTACCTTATCTCTTAATCTGCCCTATCAAACTGATATATTCTCTCTGCTCCATTTATTATTGTAGATAGAATAACCAAACCAATTCTCACTGTTAAATGAACTTTTTTTTACATGTTCCAAATCCTTCGCTTGCCTTTTCTTCTTAGTAGTTACTACAAACCTTCACAACTTTCTTCATGCTCACAACCTCAGTTCCAATATTTACCAGGTATGTCTTCTCCCACACAAGCTATTAATTACCTTCCACCTCATATGCAACCTCACTGGTATCTAAAATTGATCCCTCTGGTAAACTATTGCTGCCTCATTCTCCTGAACCTTACCTTACAGAGTATTGACCACAAACAGCATAACCTCTAAGTTTGTCAAAAAGCGGTTTCTCATGTCCTTATCCATATTATAGACTCATACACACAATAATACATGTTTTAAATTGTTGACAGGTTAGTGAAAAGGTACTGTTTGGTACCTTGCTATTCTCTATTTCCTGTGCTCAAACTCCCGTGCCCAAACTCCTGTGCCCATAAACTCATATACCCACTAAAATTAACTAGAAAATAAGCATATTTTTACAAAACTAGAACCAGAAAAATTCAATGTCTACAATGACAATATTAAGTACATTCTTTAAAATACTTCCTACCATTTCTGCTTCCTGACTATATATGCTGGCAGCTTCTGCCTCTTAAGGTTCTTCTTCCTTACTACATTTATTCTCACACAGATTTTAATTTATACTTACAAATTGTGGTGGTCTGAGTAAGAATGGCCCTCACAGGCTCATATATTTGAATGTTTAGTCACCAGAGAGTGGCACTATTTGAAAGGATTAGAAGGATTAGGAGGTGTGGCCTTGTTGGAGGAAGTGTGTCACTGAGTGGGCTTTGAGGTTTCAAAAGCCCACGCCAGGCCCAGTCTCTCTCTCTTTCTCTCTCTCTGCCTATGGATCAGGATGTAGAACTCTCAGCTACTTCTCCAGCACCATGTCTGCCTGCGTGTCGCCATGCTTCCCGCCATGATGGTAATGGACTAACCTCTGAAACTGTAAGCAAGCACACAATTAAATGCTTTTTATAAGAATTGCCTTGGTCATAAGTGTCTCTTCACAGCAATAGCTAAGATACACATGATAGCTTAACCCCAGCCTCTTAGGCTGTTTGAACTGCTGAGTTTCTTTACAAAATAATCATCAGATGGACTTTGGCATGGGATTAGGATATGATTCCCATCAACTGCTGAAAAGACCAAAAACCTACCTTGGCTATTTTGTATTATTTATAGGAAATGGTCCTGTCGGTACTGACTATCATAAACGAAAATATTAATCGACTCTAAACAACCCTGAAGACCTCTAAATATGACATTAAGTAGTCAGTCAACATTTAATCTTTTATTTAGTTTAGTTTTCATTTAGTTTTTTAAAGTAAAAACATACAAGCATTTCTTTAGTATCAAATCTGGTTATGTCTTTAAAAGAATTGTATTCATATCAAAGAATTGTTTTAAAGTCAATCTGTAATGTATTATCAGTAACTGTCTGAACTGTATAGCTATTTTGTATGTCTCTATACTGAAATGGGTATGAACCCCTGGTTTAAAAAGTCACCTCTTCCTTACTTCCAACTACCATCCATAGCCCTCATACCATTAAGATGCATATAGTTTTAAATATTCCCTCTTCTCTTACAATGGTGCCTGCTAAAAAGGCAAAAACCTTAAGTCAGTGTACACGCCACAAGATTTCTTTTCCCATATATCCAATTCATCTCCAAGTACTGTCAACTGTACCTTTCTTCTGTTTTAACTAGTCTCCAGATTCTTTAACCTAAACAACTACAGCTAATCTTACTATTAGATTCTGAATAATCACTTTTTTGGAGTATTCTCTACATGAGGCTCCTACATCAGATCTCCACCTCTTCTAATTACTCTCAATGCAGCCACCTGAGAATCTTCCAATTACACCTCTACCAACACCCCTTAATCATAACATGTACACAGAGCCCTTGTCCTCTACCAACACTCCTTAATCATAACATGTACACAGAGCCCTTGTCCAGCCAGGGAAAATTAACCAAATTAAATTAAGCCTGTTTTTTCTCACATTGCTCTGATCACCTCCTGTATCTCCCAGACAAAGGGATAGTTAACATCTCAGCACAATGTTAGCCACCTACCTAAAATTTCCCCTCATTTGAACTGGAGGGTTCAACCCAGCATACAAGAAGCCCTGAGTTCAATCATCCACACAACTTATACCAAGCATGATGGAACAAACACTCATCTATCTCAGCACTCAGAAGCTAGAGGTAGAAAAATCAAAAGTTCAAAACTACACAGCAAGCACCAGACCACTCTGGGACACATGAGAGACTGTCTATGTACACACACAACGCACACATACCAAAATCCCACCTCCTCTTAATATGATAGAGGTAGAGATAGTCTGTCCACTGATCCTCCCACATTATTTGTCTTGTGTCATTATAATAAAAATAATTTAATAATCTTACCCAATTAAACTGAGAGACAATCTTCAAAGCTTTGATTTTGAATACGAATCTTTCCAATTCCATATGCTCAAAAATATTTATATGAGAACACCACTGATGCTATTCTTCTGGAATGTAATGTCACCTTGTTAACCCGGTTATCAAGGTACTGCAGATCAGTCTGGTACTAAACTGAGCTTTCCCTACTTTTAAGGTTTGAATGTACTTAGTCCCACAGGTGCATTTGTTCACTACCTGGTGGTACTGTTTGTGAAGGTTATAGAAACTTTAGGAGTAGAAATTTGCTTAAATCAGTCTATCACTAGTGGCAGGCTCTCAGGTTTTATAGCCTGGTCCTCCTATTGTCTTTGTTTCTTATGCATGAACAAAATGACTGGCCAGTCTCAAACCTGCTGCTGCCATGTCTGCCCTGCAACACTGTGTACCCTCTGCAACTGTAAATACACTTCTTCTGCCAAGTTGCTTTTTGTCAAGGTAGTCTATCACCACATCATAAACAAAATTAATATACCTAACAGCTACTAGATTTGACCAATGCTACCCTGTTTTCACTGCCTATGGAGAATATCCCCTATCTGGTTTAATGAATCCTTCCCAATTTTCACACGATAATCCAAGAGTCCTTCCTTCATACAGCCTCACCAATTCCAAGAAAGACACAATAGTGCCTTATCAGCACCCACCTTGTGACCAGATTCATCATTAACTTTTTAGACATTTACCTCATTACCATATCAAATTATAGCTTCTTTGAAGAGCATAATATAATGGAAGACAATTTTATTTTGTCACATTATATTCCATAGCTTAATGTCATTTGGATAGCAGTTCTTAGTCAAATGAATATAACACAATTAACATCGGTGTACAAAATGCACTTCATTTGATTTGCTCTTCCTTCAGCAATGAAAATACATAGAGAGCAAATGGGAAAACTAGGACATCATGCTAAGAGAGTTGTTACACATTCGCCAGAAACTACTGAGAGGAAAAAAAATAAGACAAGAAAGTCACCCTATCCAGAAAGTCTGGCGTCACTTTCCCCTACCAAACTGGACTCTTTCACCTTCATTTACTTAGCTCTTAGCTGGCTTTCTTTCAAAAGTCAGGCTGAAGTTTGTTCTCTGTAATCTGTCCAATTTGCTAAAATCTCAACATTTGCCACTTACCACAAAGCACTCCAGAATCACATTTTTTTTAAAATAACAAAACCCAGAATTTATAATTAAATAAGAGTAAATGTTTTCCCTCCACCATTAGGGATAAGAGAAGGAAGTCTCTTCTTACTACCTTAGCATTATACTGGAGATTCTAGTCATTGTAATTAGGCAAGAAAAAAAGTTAATTAAATCAAGAAGCAAAAAAGCCAGCTATGTCAATTATCAGATGGTATAATCTTGTTTATAGAAAAATCCTAGAATCCACTAAAAATATAGAAACTAATAAAAAAAATGAGTCAACAAAGTTACCCAATATGAAAAATAGTTTTAGTTCTAGGCAGGGCAGTGGTGGCCTACACTTCTAATCCTAGCACTAGTGAGGCAGAGGCAAGCAGATCTCTGAGTTCGAGCCAGCAAGTTCTACACAGCAAGTTCCAGAACAGCCAAGGGCTACACAGACAAACTCTGTCTTCAAACAAACAAAAACCCTCAAAAAAAAAAAAAAAAAGGAAGGAAACGATGTTTTAGTCCTACACATTATCAATGAATATGAATAGTAAGCACAGATAGACAAATAGCTCAAGCTATCTGCCTATGGGCCTATGGAAGAACATAAACTCCAAGTTCAAGGAAATAATCTGCCTCAAAGGAATAAGATAGAGTAACAAGAGGACACTATAGGATACCCTCCTCTTGCTTCCATGTGTGCACACATAGTCACGTACACCCACACAGGTATACACATATGTAACACATACAAATAAAAATAAGAATTTAAAAGTCATGTTTTTAAAAACCTACTAAGATACCCAAAATGGCAGAGAAAGCTCAGGTACAGTTGGCCAGAGTTCACAAGGAATAAACTGGGAAAGCTAAAAACTAGCTATTTGAAAAGTAACTTACTTAGATGGTTGGTGGGAAAAAGTTAGCGCTAGCATTAGCAGGAAAAGCCAGGAAAAAAATAGGAGCAGGACATACTTTCTGAAAGACATCTGCATCTATGGTGGCTTTGCAGCTGACACCCTATACAAACCACATTCTCAGAAAACTCAGAGCAAGTGGTACAGGATTAGTATTTCAGTATTATGAAACAAGACAAACAGAATACTCCAAGACTGGAAAAGAAACTTTAATCAGATCTGTACAGCATTCAATAAGCTGAAACTAACTCAAAGCAACAAGTAGGAATTAGCAAGAACTGCAGAGCGGCAGTGCCAGCATTTGTTTACATCAGAAGCCCAAAACAAATTTTTCACTAGAATAGAACTCTAATTTCTGTAATGAATTCTAAGAGATGTGACCAGATCTCAGACTCTGAACAGCATTAGGGGGGCATGTTGTGGGTGTGGGTGCGCGCACAGAATTACCTGTCAGCAGAGGACTTCCCACCTCCAGGTAAGTGTGGAAAGCAAGAAAGTCCAAAGTGAACATGTAAAAACTGGGTGGAGTACTGAGTGGCTTGTACTGTTGATGGCCACATCAAGGACCCAATGTCTTGCACCCAAAAGAATGACAAGACCTTAACCACAGAATGAGGCTGACAGAAATAGGTAGCATGACTGTTCTATGAACACTGGCCACTGTGTGCAAAACCTAACAAATACTGGTATCTCCTGACTGCAACCTGAAATTGCTCCCATACAGAAAGGTCCCACAAAGACTAGCTGACTTTCCTTCCCACTGCCTGATACATAAACTTGCTAATGTTCTAATGCAAAGCAAGCACTGCTTACTAGATAACAGTGTGTTCTGTGTTCTGTGTTTGTGTGCCTGTCCTTTCTTCATTCCCCCATCTCCTTCATCAAGAACTCAATAAAGACAAAGGCAATAATCATCCCAGACATTTTGCATAGCTGTATCCACCTACCTTGCTCCTTCTCCACACCTATCTTGTTGTCTCTAGTTAATGCCCAATGCCATTGGAGCGCAGGAACTTGACCCTGTTCTGCTGCTGCCCTATACTGCTCCCAACTATTTTCCTTCTGCCTTTTCCTCCCCCAATGAATAGTCTGGTCTGATTTGCAGAGTCTCTGTGCTCAGAACTGCACTATTAGCTGTTCATGGTGGTGTATGCCTTTAATCCTAGTGCTCAGGAAACAGAGACAGGCAGACCTCTGTGAATTTGAGACAAGCCTGCTTTACAAAAACAGTTCCAGGATAGCCAAGGCTGTTACACATAGAAATCCTGTCTCAAAAAAACAAAAGAAAAACAGGACAATTCTATATACCAATGGCATATTAGCATTCCTTCAGACAAACCTCTACCACTTCCTACTACTATAGCTCCCTTATTAGGAACATGTCCCTCTTTTATCTCTATCACCCCAATGCTAATTATTACTCTCCCGTTTCTTATTTCTTTCTATTAATATGCACTGTAACTAATATTAGTTCACTAAGTATTAACAGTATCACTTTGCTCCATAGAATGATTAGCAGTTAAAGAGTGATTACTGTACATTTAACTATTACTCTGTTTTCACAGGGGGTGTACTCTAGATAGTTAATGACAATTATTGCAGAAAGTATTCTTACAGACCCTGGAAGACAGGAAGGAAGGAAATTAATGATCTAACTCCTGGTGCATAAAGCCTAGGATAAAAAGACAAGTAACATGAAAAGTTAACACAACATTTCATCCTAAAGTTATCAACCTCAGAGTAAAGGCCCAGAATGAGAGACTCAGACAAATTCTAGACCAGGAACCCAAAACAATGACAATATGTTCAAAGAAATGAAAGGGCCTACATAATCTCCTGATTTCATTAAGAAGAAGCACAGAAATAAGAGGAGAATGAAATAAGTCAATGAAGGATAAGGAAATGGAATTCATTAGAGAGGCAGGATCAATAAACAAATATCAGACTGAAGTAATGTTAGAAATGACAATTTCAATGTCAAATAAAAAGCACACTGGAAAAGCTAAAGAGAAGGTTCAGGCGTTAAGAGAACCAGAGTTCAACTCCCAACTGTCTGTAACTTCAGTCCCAGGGTATCCAGCATCCACTTCTGACCTCTACAGCACTGCACAGACATAGTGCAAAGCACCCATATACATAAAAATGTTTAATCAAAGGAAAACAGCACAACCACAGCTGTGTCCTAGCAGGTGTCCAAGCTCTGCTTGTCCAAAGCCTAACAATCGCCCCCACCTACCACACCATAGCAGCATTTGGAGTCCAACTCAGAACTCAAGAAGTCCCCCATACACATTTTACCCATCTTCCTGGTAGTCATACTACCCACCACTCTACTGAAAACCACATGAAACCACATGAAGACCAAGAATTACAGGTAAGGAACTTCCAAACCAGTCAAATCCATTTACCAAGATGCCCTGGAACCATAGTGCTCTATGCTCCTAATCCCACATACAGATTCCAGGACTAACCTCCTCTATCTGAGAACAATGGGACATTCTGGGATCTGCTCCTAGCCCCCACAGAGCACTACTCATTTCCACTCTGACCCCAGCCCCTGCTACCCAAAGACTATTTTCAGAATCTAGAGCACATTCCACAACAGAGAATCTTCTAAGACTCCCAGGCTCAGAAGTAGGAACTATCCCTAGCTGAGCCAAGACCACAGACCTGACATGCTATTCAAGCATCAATAGAATGGCTCTGAGAATGAAAAACAAGCACCATTCTGCTGATTCAAAAGAGACACGTTGGGGTAACAGCAAACAAAGATCCAAACACCCACTGAACAAATAAATGTGAGACCAGATGCCCATATCAAAAAACACTACTCCTGATATTAGCCCCATAGCATAATATTCCCCAAGAAAAGCAACCTAGCTTAATGTACAATGACTTCAAAATAGCAATTACAAATATCTTCAAAAAACAACTCAGAAGTAGGTACAAATGCCTAACCTAATGAAAACTGCAACACAAACAGTTGAATAAAATAGTAAAACTAGTTCAAGATTTGAAAATATATTTTTAATCAAATTTTTCTTTCTTGTCATCTTCCAGTTGGAAATATTTATAATGTGCAGGGGGGTACAATGTTTTTGTAGAGTTGAGATGTCCTTTACTTTTTTAGACTGGTGTTCAGAAGTACCAAGCACTAAGACCAAACATCTTCTAGGATTAGAATACTCTCTGCAACTAATTTCCAAAACTAAAGAGACTCTCTAAAGCAAAATTCAATTAAAATAAAAACACATATGAAAAGTTCAGGGAGAAAAACAAAAAGCTCAGAGAAAAGTCTCACCAAAGTATTTTATCATGTGGAAAAGAGAATAATATCAGGTCTTAAAGACAAAACAGAGGAAGTGGGTAACTCCATGAAAAAAAAGAGTTAAATTTTAAAAATAATAAATAACTTTAAATTAAAAAAAAAAACCCTCTGGAACAGAATTAGCAGGAAATCTGGGACATTACAAAGTAACTAAATGTACATAACTATATGTATAGGGAAAAAATTCAAAGGCACAGAAAATATTTTCAACAAAATCACAAAAGAAAATTTCTCCCCCAAAAAGGAAAGAAAAGCCACTAAAGTGCAAAAGATCATCAAATAAAAGTGCAGAACATCAAATAAACAAGACCAGAAATATCAATCCCCATGTCACATAAAACATTAAATGTACAAAACAAAGAATGTATATTGAAGGCTACAAGAGAGGAAAACCAAGCCACATAGAAAGGCAGGTACATAAAAATAACTTTAAAAACCAGAGTTTGAAAGCTAGAAGGTCCTGAACTGATTTCTGTAACCTTTAAAAGACAATACACACCAACACAAACTACTACACCAGGGAAAATTACCACTCACAATCAAAGGAGAAAGAAAAACTTTCCATAAAAAA
The DNA here is from genome assembly GCF_011064425.1 of Rattus rattus. Taxonomy (NCBI): domain Eukaryota; kingdom Metazoa; phylum Chordata; class Mammalia; order Rodentia; family Muridae; genus Rattus; species Rattus rattus. Next base: position 36,590,360 of record NC_046167.1, on the reverse strand, counting down.
AAAAAAAAAACAAATTTAAGTAATTTACGTAAACCACATAAATCCACAGTTATACAGTGGATATGTCAGTCTAAAGAAAGGTAAACGATATCCAGAAGAAAACAATATATAATCCTATAACAGCGAACCAAATGAAGTCTAAGAAACACAACTAGATGACAGGAATAAATATTATTCAACAATAATTCTCAGTATTAATTATCTCAATCTCCCAGTAAAAGGACAGGAATAGATTGGATTAGAAATCAGGATCCAGTAACTCGCCAAAATGACGAACACAAAAGGAAGGAGGAAAGGTACTCGGTATATGTTCTCTAGGCCTTTTAGGAAACATGGAGTTGTTCCTTTGGCCACATACATGCGAATCTACAAGGGTGATATTGTAGACATCAAGGGAATGGGCACTGTTCAAAAAGGAATGCCCCATAAATGTTACCATGGCAAAACCAGAAGAGTCTACAATGTCACAAACTAGAAGAGTCTACAATGTCACCCAGCGTGCCCTGGGCATCATTGTAAACAAGCAAGTTAAAGGCAAGATTCTGGCCAAGAAGAACAATGTAGGGATTGAGCATATCAAGCACTCAAAGAGCAGAGACAGCTTCCTGAAGTGGGTGAAGGAGAACGATCAGAGGAAAAAGGAAGCCAAAGAGAAGGGCACCTGGGTTCAGCTGAAGCGCCAGCCTGCGCCAACCAAAGCCCACTTTGTGAGGACTAACAGAAAGAAGCCTGAGCTGCTGGAACCTATTCCATAGAATTCATGGCCTAATGTACACAAAGGAAATAAAGGACCTGGACTGGGGGGGCGCCAGGATCCAGCACTCAAGGCCAGCCTGGTCTATAAAGCAAAACGTTCCAAGTTCAAAGAGTTACACAGAGAAGCCCTATCTCAAAAAATTTAAAAAAAAAAATTTTTAAATAAGGAAGGAAAAAAGAAAACAGGAAACATCTTTTACTGCCTGTAACATAAGTATTTCATCATCAGGGATAGATTCAGGATAAAGGATGGAAAAAGGTGTTCAAGCAAATGGAACTAAGAAAACAAGCAGGCATAGCTAATCTACTCTCTCATAAAATAGACTTCAAATCACAGCTAGTTAAAAGAGATAGGAAAGGGCATTTCATACTCATTAAAGGAAAAATTCACCAAAAGGATAATATAATCCTAAAGAACATACACCAAGCATGTGGGCATCACATTTCGTAAAAGAAAGCACTATAAGATCAAAAACAACAGATTGGCCACAACACAAATGACAGTGAATGACTTCAATAGCCCAATCTCACCAACAGAAAGGTTATCCTGACAAAAATTCTACAGTTAAATGACATCAGAAATCAAACTGAGCTAATGGACATTTATAGAACATTCTGCCAAACACTACAGATACACTTTTTTCTTAGCAGTCCATAGAATTTTCTCCAGAATAGAACACAACTAGAACAACAACAAAAATCAGCCACGACAATATTTAGGAAAATTGAAATAGCATGTTACACTCTACCTGATCACAAAGGAATAAAGCTGGATAACAATAACAACAACAGAAAAGACAATACACAAACTCATAAAAGCTAAACACACCACTGAATGAAAATTCTTTCATGAGGGAAATCAGGAAGATAATTTATGAATGAAAATGCAAACCAAAACCTTTGAGACACAATTACGATGGAGGTAAGAGATCTTGGAGCACTAAGCACCTACATCATGGAGAGATATCACATTTATAATTTAATGTTACACTTGAATGCCTTGGAAAACAAAAACACCAGGGAGGCCAGAAGGGGGTGGGTGGAGTGGGAAGTGGGGAAGTGGGAAGGGGAGGGGAAGATTGAAGGCCTTGGAAAACAAAAATCACCAGGGGCAGAAGGGAATAGAAATCAGGGATAAAATTAACAAAAGAGAAGTGGAGGGGAAAATACAAAGATTCAGTGAGGAGTTCTTTGGTTCTTTGAAAAGATTAACAAAATTGACAACCTTTGGCCAAATGAACCAAAAAGAAAGAAAATACAAATTAATAAAAGCAGAGATGAGAAGAGAAACATTTCAGCAGATGCTGAGGAAATTAATAAAATCATAAAGCCATAATATAAAAATTTATATTCCACTAATCTGAAAAAGCTAAAAGAAATAGATAAAATTTGAGATAACCATAATCTACCAAAAGTAAATCAAGATGAAATGAGCAAAAAGATCCCTCACAACCAGTGAGAAAGAAGCAGTAGTCTCACAACTAAAACCACAAATAAAAGACACCTCAGAACCAGGCTGTATACACAGTTTAGAATTTTACCAGACTGTCAATGAACAATTTATTCCACAAAACAGAAAATGAAGGAATACATCCAAATCCTTTTTATGAAGCCCTGACACCAAAACCAGACAAAGATACCCACCCACCACCCAAAAAAACAATCTCTCTGATGAAACACTAATACAAAAATCCTCATTAAAATACTTGTAAAATGAGTTTAAGAACACACAGAAAAGATTAGACATCATGGTCAAGTTGGCTTCATCTCAGAGATACCATCACAGATCAGCTTTATTCCAGAGATACAAAGATGTGTCAACAACATTTACAGTGTTTAAAAAAAGGTTTACAAAAAAAGGCATAACAATTTTAAATGTGCACTAAATTATCAGTGTAACCCTCATAAAACAAACTCTTCTACACAAAGAGACAAGATTGGAACAGAGACTTTAACATTCACTCTCAATCATGCAGATAAAAACAACAAAAGGACATGCCCAGGGTACCTGGGGGGAAGAGGGGGGAGGAAAAAGGGGGCGCAGGATCAGGTGTGGGAGAAGATGGGAGAGAAGTACAGAGGGTCAAGAAATTGAACAGAAGTGTATAGCAGTGGGAGATGGGGAACTTGAGGGGTAGCCACTAGAAAGTCCCAGACGCCAGAAAAGCAAGTGGCTTCCAGGACCCAACTGGGATGACATTAGCTGAAATATCTAACAAAGGGGAGAGAGAACCTGTAGAAACCATATACAGAGGTTAGGCATGGCCCCTGATTGAGGCATGGGGCTACCCACTCATCTCAAAAACATTAACACAGAATTGCTCCTGTCTAAACGAAATGCAGGGACAAAGAGTGGAGCAGAGACTGAAGGAAAGGCCATCCAGAGACTGCCCCACCTAAGGATCCATCCCATCTGCAGACATCAAACCCAGACACTATTGCTGATGCCAAGAAGTGCTTGCTGACAGGAGCCTGGGTATGGCTGTCCCTGGAGAGGCTTTGCTAGAGCCTGACCAATACAGATTGGGATGCTCATGGGCAAACATCTGAGCACAGGGACACCAATGGAGGAATTAGGGGAAGGACTGAAGAACTGAAGAGGTTTGCAAGCTCTTAGGAAGAATAACAGTATCAACCAAACAGAGCTCCCAGGGACTAAACCACCAACCATGGAGAGACCCTAGGCTCCAGCTGCATATGTAGCAAAGGATTGCCTTATCTAGAATCAATGGGAGGGGAGGACCTTGGTCTGGTGGAGATTCCCCCACATAGGGGAATGCTAGGGCAGTGAGGCAGGAGTGGGTGGGAGGGTAGGTGGGTGGAAGAGCTCCCTCAAACAAGCAGGGGGGAGAGAGATGGGATAGAGGGTTTACAGAGGGGAAACCAGGAAGGGGGATAACATTTGAAATGTAAATAAATAAAACAACCAATAAAAGAAAGGACATACCCTTGTATCCCTTACAAGGGACCCTTGAAATTTTGCCTCACAATCTTTGGGATCAGAGGTGTGGCACACTATGCCCAGTAATAATATACTTCCAAATAGCAATGAGTCATTGAAGAAATCAGGAAGGTAATTTTAAAACAAAAGTACAAGTTTTCAGAACCATTGTAATAAAACAAACACAGTTCTAAGAACAAAATTTATAGATGAGTGCTCACATTAAAAAATCTGGATTAAATAAATATCAAATAATTCACTTTATGATCTTCAAAATCAAAAAAGCCGAATCTAAAATTCGCAGAAGAATGAATACAGATCATGGCAGAAATGTATGAGATAGGGATTAAAGCAAAGTATGGAGAACTAATAAAACCTAGGCTAAAAAAAAAAAAAAAAAAAAAAAAAAAAAAAAAAAAAAAAAAAAACCTAGGCTAAGTGTCGGGTGCTCACCTTTAATCCCAGTGTGTAGGAGTTGGGTCATCTTTGGTAAAGTTCAAGGCCAGCCTAGACTATATGAGACCTTGTCCCAAACACAAGAAATTAACATTAAAAAAATTAAGAAAGAAATCAATGAAACAAAGAACTGGTTCTTTGAAAAGACAACAGCCTGGAGAGATGGCTCTGTAGGTACCAGTACCTGCTGCTCAACCATGAAGCCCTGAGTTCAGATTCCCATCTATAACCCCAGTAGGATCTCTGGGGATAAAAATTCAGGCAGGCAGGCAGGCAGGCAGGCAGGCAGACAAAAAGGCACTGTTTATTATGACAAGTGAGGTGATAAAAATGAGAAAATATTTAAGTATGTCTGAGAGCAGCTAATGAATTAAAAGACCTATAGTAAGTGTAGAGCCAGGCATCCTAGAAGAGGGTCGTAATTCTGAACCCAGGAAGCTGAGACACAGTACTGAATCTCCAGCTAGCTCGACTACCCAGTGAAATCCAGTCTCAAAACCAAACCACAGTCAATCCTTGCTTTAAAATGAGAAAAAGAACTTAGAGATACCTCTTTAAAAAAAGACATTCAAATGTCCAAGAACTATGCTCATTTTCACAATCCCTCAAAGAAATGTAAATAAAACCACACTGACATGTGGACATAATGTTATTGTGCACTATGTGAAGATTCAAATGCTGGTTTTTGTCTCCCCTATATCTGGTTGCAATCCTTATTCAGAGAAATCTCCTGTCTCAATTTTGTGTAAACATCAGATCCCCACTTGTTCCCTTATGTGTCAATAAAGAGATTAACAGCCAATGAATGAGCAGGAGAGAGAATAGGACTGAACTTCCTGCCAGCCAGGGGAGGGAGTCAAAGAGAAAAGAGAGGACTACTGGAGCAGAGAAAGCCATAAAATCCAAGTTATCTAGGGGATTTTGGCTGGGAGGTAGCCAGACTAGTTTAGAGGATTAGAATGGAGTAACTGCTCAATACTGTTGTGCCTAAAAGCTCGTTGCAGTATCAACTACTTAAGAGTTAGCTGGGTAAAACGAAAACTGTAACGCACTTATTAAAAAACCACTAACACCGACATACAGCTGTTTTTGACTACTTTGTGGGTTATTTCTTCCACCCTTCTCTACCCTTTTTCTTCCAACCTTTAAATCCCCCAACACAAGATAAGAGAAAAAAGAATAGAGAGGAAAGGAAAGAGATCCTGAATACAGTCAGACCAAGCTACCCTCAAACTCACAGAAACCAGCCAGCCTCTGCCTCCCTCCCAAATGCTGGGATTAATGGCATGTATCACCATCATCCAGCATTAATCATTATAGTGAAAAAGTTCATAGCCCAGATGTTCATTAATTAACAGTAAAATGTAGGCTTCTCTGCATAGCAGAGTATTAGTTGAAACATTACATAACACTTTATTCCATTTTATGTTCAACTAATACATTTAAAAAGACTAGCATTTCACACATTTGCTGTAACAAGTTCTAATCTACTAAGCCTAAACTGTCTTCATGTTTCACTGAACTATGACCTGAGTTTTTTTTATTAATCATTTTATACATTTACATTTCAAATGATATCTCCCTTCCTAGTTACCTCTCCACTAACCTCCCACCCTATTCCCCTTCTCCCCCCCTCCCCTTTACCTCCGTGAGGATGCTCCTCTACCCATTCACCCACTCCCACCTTACCCCTCTAGCATCCCCCTATGCTAAGACATAAAGCCACCCTCCCCTCTCACCAATGTCAGATAAAGAAAGTTGGTCTGAATAGAGAACTGTATCTAATTTGCATTAAGGTGCACCCGAGAATCTAATTAGAATTAGATTAGATTAGTTTAGAATACAATATATAATATATATTAGATTTCCAGATCATTTTAGACTTTTTAACATTAACATATTTAAAGAACTGCTGGTTGGTGTTGAACATTTTCTTGTCTAAATCAGGTTAATATCATTTTCTGGGTCACATACTGTGCTAGATGTTGAGAAATACTACCTTAAAACAATACCTCACTGGATATAAAATCAAGTGACTGAAAGAAAAAAACAAAATGAGAAATCCTCAAACTATGGAAGCCATGTGTAGGCAGTTTAAAATACTGACAAAGAAATAATATTGATTTAGGATTCTAAAATCAGGAGCAATATCTTTCAAAATAGAAACTTTGAAATATACAAACTAGCAGACTGCATTCTAAGAACTCTAGCACACTGGCCAGGGGAAATTCAACAAGTTAAACCTATACAAAGAAATGAAAAGCACTTGAAAAGGTAGGTATATAAGTAATATGACCCCAGATTTTAAAATTCTGTGTCTATAGCTAAGACGCATGTGTCATACATGTCTAAAAACAAATCTACTAAGAATATGCAAAGAGGAAGGTGCTGCTGGAATTTCCAACCCCAATAAACCCTTATAAAAAACACACACAATCCAGTTATTATAATTATTAGCTATATGTCTAGACTGAGCAGAACTAACACTATACTAAATTTATTCCCCAGCTACAAGACCCTAGTTAACTCGAAATTTCTCCTGGTCCATCACAGCTTTTCCTCCTCCTACTCTCTTCAGTCCTCTCTCCTTCCCCTCTGGTACTCTTCTGCCTTTCTACCTGCACCCACCTCAAAACTCCACTGCCCAATCACAGGTTCTAGCCTTTATTGACCAATTAAAATGGGGAGGAAGTCCACAGAAGATCACCTGAGTATGGGATAGGACACTCATCAGCCGCAGCCACTCTTGAGGAAGCAGAATTAACATCAGAATACAAACAACATCTGTACAACCCACAACTGGAAGTTATGCTTGTGAAATACCATTATACATTATAAAGATGAACTTTAGAACCAAGAAGAAAATCTTTTTCACTTCGAGGTTAGACAAAGTTTTTTTTATTACCCAATTTTACAAATCATAAAAGTTAAACTGCTACTTGGACTTTATAAAAATGGTAAGCTTTTGCTTTCTGAAATTACTGTTAAAGAAAGTAAAGACAAGACACTGCATTGTCTTGCAAAACAGTAAGCTCAAACAGAGACAAAAAGGTTTGAAAAAAATAAGGACATGCTGTCATCTATAATAAAGTGGATGAATCTAGAAAAAGATTAAAGTGAAATAAGCTGTGTACAGAAAAATAAATGCCCTATGACTTCAGTGTTGCATAAAATTTAAGAGACAAGCCTGACTTTATTACTCTACCAAATATTTAAGAGTGTCTATAAAGAGAGTGAGATGGTGTTTAACAGAGGTCTGAGGAAAACATACAGGGAAAGGAGAAATGCTGATCTAAGTGTACAACATGTCAGTTAAAAAACATAAGATTTAGTGATTATATAAAACGATAACTACATAGTAGTGCAGTAGATATTTCAAAATTGCTAAGGAGAGGTTTCACATAAGAATGGTGATGCACACACGGATGGAATCCCAGGGAGTCAGAAAGGTCAAGAAAGTGGGAAAGCACTGGGGATGATTGAGGTCTGAGTAACACACACACACACACACACACACACACACACACACACACACACACACACACACACACCACTATGTGAGGCGATTTTGAAAGTATCTAGAAGCTCACATTGTGTCTCACAAATGCACACAATCACTACTTATTGATTAAAAATAAAATGTAGCCTTGTATAATCAACAGTACACACCTGTAATCCCACCAACTGAGGAGACTAGAGCAGGTAGACTGTCATGAGTTGGGGCCTAGCCTAGGCTACCCAGCTAGTACTACAACAGCTAGTGAACACAGCAATGCCTTGTCTCAAAAAACAAAAACAAACAAAAACCAAAACCACCCACTAGGGGTAAGATGGCTCAGCAGATCAAGGTGTTTGCCATCAAGCCTGACTACCTCAGTTTAATTCCCTGAACCCACAGGACAAAAGAAGAAAAACCAATTCATTCAAGTTGTTCCCTCAACTTCACAAGCATGCACTCACTGGCACATGCACTCGTGAACAAACATACACACACCCAGATAATGAATAGAAATGAACTTAACAACAAGAAGGAACACTCATCACAATGTCAAAATGGACGATTCATGTATTATAGACTTAGGCAAGGGCTGTACTGAGTCACATGATTGATTACCTACCCTTTAGGTAATCAGATTTAAGGACACTTACAGTGACTGAAGAGATAGCTCAGTGGTTAAGAGCACTTGCTGCTTTTGCAGCAAACCTTGGTTTGATTCTTAGCACCCACATGATCGCTCACAACAACCTATAACTCCAATTCTGAGGACTCCAATACTCTTTTCTGGTTCCTTGAGTAATACACATTCATGGGTGAACATACTATATATGCAGGCATGTCATACATACACATAAAAATAAATAAATCTTAAAAGAACACTTTCAATTTCATACACTTTTCTGTACTAACTTAAAAATTCTACTATAAGCTTCTATTGTCTTATAAATAGATAAAAACTAGAGAGCAGTATGGGGGGTGGGAGAAATTATTCCCAAAGAGGTAAAAGAATTTACTCTTAGATACTATGTTAAGTATCAAAGCAACCCAGTGAAAGTAGCCCTGTATAACTGAAGACAGAGCAGAAGACTGCAGAGGAAAGTAAGTCTACTGTAATTTTTCAGTTCCTTTCAATACCTTTTTCATGTAAATTCCCTATTTTACTAACATACTATTCTCTAATATACATCCACAGCATTGAGTCTCCCCACAATTTAAAGGTTTTTCTGTTTTATTTTGTGTGTTTGTTTTTTAATATTAATGGCTGGTTTATTGGGAGGCTGCTCTCTGCCACAAGGACCAAGACCAGGAAAGTCACCATGGAGAAGGGGAAGGGTGGGGAAGGGAAAAAGAAAGAGCATGTTCTCGAAGAGGGAAGAGGAAGAGGAAGAGGAGAATTATTGAAAGGTTTTAATTCCATTGTCTTAAAGAAGTAATATTTCTGATTCCAGCTTAGTACTTTTGCTTCCAGCATCAACTTCAAAGCTTATTAATAATTTCCATATAAGATAAAGCTAACACAAAACAAAAATAACAATAACCACCACTATCAATAAAAGGAAAAGAAAGTGACATGGGGGGAGGGGATACCAACCAGGGGAAGAAGTTGGGATTGCCTTATATAATATTAAACAACATTCACTTTCAATTGATTTTTTTTTTTCAGGAATAACTGTATTTTAAGGTTTCAAATAAAATAAAAAAGTCTACTCAGAAACTTCCTACCATAACGAGTGATCTTAATTCACCAAGAAAAGCAAATTATTTTTCCTGGTCAGTACAAGATACAGCAAATAAAAGCATCTCATAGGTCTGCATTTATTTTATTTATATTAGAGTGAATGAGCACTCCCTATAAATCACAATAACTTCCACAATCCTAGAAAATATGTAAATTAAAATGGCTAGCAAGTTTCATGGTGGTACCTGTACAAATTGGTTTTCTTTACTCTGTGAAAGACAAAGGGAGGAGGGATCTTAAGGAGTTAAACCACTACTAGCAAATACATTTTGTAAAGTCGTCCTTTAGCTTACCTTTTGTTAATAAGGACTAACTAGTTAGTCTGCCATTAACCAAGGTAGAATCTACAACTAAAATAAAACCAAAGTGCTGTAAGGAGCACAGAGAAAAATGAACATCCAGATGAACAATCAAGATGTTAAGATCTGATATACAGTTTGTGAATGCAAGGAAAGCAGCAAATATGGACAAAAGTTTGTCAGTGTCTCTTCTACCATTTCAAGCTCAGAGAATAGTTATCAGAGAAATACAGAAAAATAAAAGTGTTTGAAAAATTAAGGGTCGTGACGGAATGGGGTTAGATCATTAAAGACATTAAGGCACAATGTATCACAATGTTTATATCCAACCTTACAAAAGAGACAGTATTTAACTATGCAGTAAGAAAACTTCCCAAATAAACCATGGACCAGAATGGGTAGGAGGAAACAGTTACAGTAGCTGACTCCTTTAATGCTAGTGTTCCAGAGGCGGGAGGGAGGACTACCCTGAGTACAAGGCCAGACATGGCTACTGAGTGAGACCCTATTTCAAGAAACTGAACAGGAGTAGCAGGAGAGAACTAATAGGAAGTCCAACCAATTAATAATGACAGGCTACATGAGAGTACAAAACTGGAAAAGTGCTAAGCTTAATGGCACATGCCCTTAGTCCAGGCAATCAGAAGACAGTAGCAGATCTCAGTGAGTTGGAGGACAGCCTGGTCTACAAATGGAGTTCCAGGAAAGCTAGGATTGTTACACAGAGAAACCCTGTCTTAGAAAAACAAAACAGTACAAAAATAAAAAAATAATAAATAATGGAAAGGCAGATCTAAATACTAGAGTTAAGAGGAAAGAAGTTAAAGAGAACAAAACACAGGAAAATGTACAAACTGACCTGAAAATAGAGCAAGACACAGGACCATGTTCTTAGATTCAAAGAAAGGACCATCGCTTTTGGAAACTAAACTGTTCGCCCTAAGTTTCACTCTCTTCTGTTTCTACACTTATTCTGTATCTTAAATTTGTGATATTTTTTCTATGAAGAACATATCAAACCAGACACATTTTTCTAACAAGTTTAAAAAAACCTCAAGTATTCTAGTTTCACATTATTTTGAACAGCAGTTGTGAGAATGAAATTATCATAACCAGGTACACCACATAACAGGCTAGTAAACACTAGTGACTTCGGTTATCTCTATCTGAGGTCCTATAATTGGATTCTCGGTGTCTTGGTATTACTCAATAGCAGAGTCTTCTGCCGAACCTTGATGTAATAGAGCCTATACAGATGAAAGACAAAACCAGCTATATACAGTTCATCCTACTGATGGAAATTCATCTGACTCAGTAACTTCAGGTCAAACCTCTTGCAGCAGATAAGTCATCAGTAAGTAATAATGTACAAATTGAGACTGGAGGAAACCAGTAGTGGCATGCTTATCTAACAAGCCAGAGGACCTGAATTCAGTCCAAGCCCCACCAAAAAGAATAGTAAATAAATAAGTAAGCAAATAAAAATTATGATCCAAGCTGAATGCATTGTTAGAAACAATTATATTTTCAAACATGGTCTTAATGAGGGCCAAGCTAACCCAGAACTAATCCTGAGTATTGATTATAATGAGGTCAAACCAATCTGCCTAGAAAAATTCTTTAAAAAGGCACTTTTTGCTCTTTGTGGAAGGACCCATATTCAATTCCTAATACCCATAAGGCAGCTCACAACTGTTTGTAACTCTGGGCAGAATATCTGATACCTTCTTCTGACCCTCTAACTCCAGCAGGTGGCCAGCAAGTGGTACAGAAGCAAAACACTTATAAAATAAATTTTTAACAAGCTGACACTTAAGTACCCTTAAAAGGTTGGTTTGTCTTTGATTTTTGTTTGTTTGTTTGTTTGTTTTCACAAAACAGGTCAGTACAAGAGCTACCATGAGTATTAACTGTGGTTGAATATAGCACAATATTAAAGATCTTCAAGTCAGTTCAGCATTTGAATCCAAACTGACCTTGATGCAAAGCACTTAAGTCTTTGAAGCAGTAGCTTCATATTCTATCAGCAAATCACTCAAGTTCTGGGGGTATTTCCTAATCCATCAGTGGGAACTATCACAAAAATTTTCTGGTGTATATGTTATATATGTTCTGTTATCTATGCTATATATGGTGCTACATGTAATATATGTTATGTTATATGTGTATTAATGCCACACAGAATACTACACTCAGCACTCTTCTATTTCCTTGAATCAACACACCTCACATTTTTTACATATGCTTATCAGGAAGATAAGAATTTACACATCTCAACAATCAAATGGTGAAGAAAAATACAGTAGCAGCTGTGACACCTTCAGTGCAGCAGCTCAAGGGGCAGAGGCAGATGATCTGAGTTGGAGGCCAGCCTGCACAACAGAACACAGGACAGAACCTATCTAGGAAAAACATAAAAGAGAAAAATACAGGGAACAGCTTATGAGGAAGCATTAAGCCAAGAAGACTGATGGAGGCACAAATGTAGGCAAAGAACAGTTGGTTTTAAGGTAGGCCCTAGAACAGAGAACTTAATTAGTTATGCCTGGGCTGTGATTTCAATACTACTTTAAGTATGGGTACACTTCCTTTAAAAAAAATCTACATGGGCAATTCATCAGTATGCAAGCTTGGAAAATGCCATATTGAAGTTTCTTATATGAATTATTTATTCAAATGAAGCAGGTAATACAGATTCACAGTGACAGATTCTATGTCCAGTCAACTCTACCATCCCCTCACTTACCTATTCAATGATTAGAGTGTATAAGCACCCAAGTGCAGGACTGAGCACTAGGAATTCAATGATGGGCATGACAGGCCAGATGCTACTGTGGCGCTTACAATCTCATCTATTCATTAAAGAGCCAGTCATCTGACTCTACTACAAAAACTAGAAACAAAGAAAACTTGTTGCAGTAAGCTGGACAGCGGTATGTACACTTGCTACATTTCTAAATCTTGTTTTCCAAATAACTATTTAGTCTTCAGTTCTGGGCCTCACATTTTAAGCAGGATATTTGACAAGCAACACAATGCAATCAAACAAACCAAACAAAAACAAAATGAAAACCCGAAGACCGTATCTCATAATTAAAAAAAAAACAAAAACAAGCTTTTGGAAACATGACAGCTATCTTCCATGTTTTAAAGAACTAGTACGCATATTTGTTCTGTACATTCCAAAGCACTATATGAGGAGCAAACACCCATAGATGTAGATTATTATTTCCATATGAAGACTTTTAACAATTCAAACTACTCACAATTAAACCACTTTAGATTTCTTTAGGGATGTATACTTTATAAAAGGCAAATTTTTCATTTATTCCTTGAAATAATAAAGACAAGTATTAAAAATTACAGTTTAGAAAACTAAGTCGTCAATGGTTTTGCTAAGAAGCCTAACAAATCATGCAAGAAAGAAAACTGGGCAAACTGTCTGAACTCAAGTCCAACACAGACTGCACAAACAATGTGTTCCCACCTACTGTGTAGTCAGCCGTGGACCACATGGCCTGCTGTCAGAAATGTTGACCAATATTACTGAAAAGCTTCTTCCAAAAGTGAACCCTTTGGAAGTCCAGCTGGTCAAAACACACACCAGGAAAACTCTCCAGTGAGTGAACTTTCTATATGCTAGCTCTATGAGGACTGTAACTTGGTCTTTCTTCACTGCTGCTTTGCCCTGCCTAAACTATCACTGACATATAATATGTGCTTTCAGATATTTGCTTAAGCATGCACAGTCCTAATCACACAAACTCACTATATAGTACACCACCGACCTGAAACAAAAAGAAACTTTGCTAAACCTTCCCAAATCTAAAAACACTCATCGTTAAAATTGCAATCACACACTTAAATGGCTATATAAAGTTATGAAACAATCTAGTCAATCCTAGGGGGCTAGTTTACCAAACCCTAAACCATAAAGTCTAGAAAGCCCAGTTATGTTAGGTAATGTAAGAAGCTACAAGACCCAGAAAAAAAGTACTCAATAAAGTACTCAAAAGTCACTTTTAATTCACTCTACATAATAGATATGTATCAATATACACATTTTTGAGACTATTATTTTATCAATGGCTTACTCCAATTTCAAATTATATTATCCCTGCAAAAATTTCTGAACAAGTTCATTAGGATTACTATTCCTTAAAAGACCTAACTTTACAGTGAGCATTTTTCAGATTTATAGTGGTCTGAGAATGCACTAAACCATTCTCTTGGTTACACTGCACCATTATATCCACTTACATATTGGCAACTGGGTACTGAACGTAACTGTCATTTTTCCCCTCCTTTTTAAAACCATGATTTTGAAAGATCAGATAAAAAAACCTACCCAAGAATCTCTCTTGTATATAATATCTTTTCTTCAAACTCTATTTCTATCAACACTACTTAAAATGTATTTCCGATATTAAAATAAACTTCACAAAAGCTGATTTTCCTATCCCCGTATTAATGAAACAACTGCAATCCTCATCTAACTCTGACATCACCTGATGGATTGCTCTTTAAAATTTAAGTCCCTGTATTGCAGTCCATTAATAAAGCACCAACAAAGGAACCTTTTCTCCATAAACAGGTACTAAGCCAAATTAAGCCAAACTAGCAATGCTGGAAGAGCAGAGTATTTTGCACAAACCTGCTAATATTTAAAAGCAACAAGTTAAAAACTTTGAACTCTTAGAAACCCTCCGGCTCCAGCTGGTCGCTTGGTCCCTCCCACCCCAACAGGTGCGCACAGCACTACCCTCCCCGCTAGAAACCCTTCCTCTGGCCCTGAGCTCTGGTCTGGGAAGTGGACCGAGCAGACCAGAGGCGCCTCACTCCACTTTCCCTGCCTCCTATGGGTAGGGGAGCTGGACTCACCTGAGTACTGGACTGTAGGGACTGCGCGAGCGCCGCCAGCTGCTGCTGCTGTACGGGCTGGGGGATACGTCGCCGCCCCTCTCGTAGGAGCTGTGGCGGCTGTAGCTGGGCGAGCGGCGCCGGCTGTAGGGGCTCGGGGAGCGCGGCAACCGCCGGGAATAGGGACTGCTGCCACCTCCCGCCGGGCTGGGGGACTTGCGGCTCCGGAGGCTCTGCGAGGCCCTGTGGGACACCGGGCTTTCGTCCCGGCCTCCCAGCGGGCTCAGGGACCGCTGCCGCCGCCTGTAGGCCTTCGGTTCGCTCTTGTCCTCCCGGTAGGCCTTGGGCGGCTCCTTGTAGGCCGAGGGCGGCTCCTTGGACGACTTAGTCCGGCTGCGATGGGCCTTGAGGTCCCGATCCTTGCGGCTGCTACTACTGCTGGACGTAGCCGATGCACTTTTGCGGCGGCCGCCACTGCTGCTGCTACTGCCGCTCTTGGCGGCCTCGGCCCGCTCCTCGCCGCTGTGTCCGTGGCGGCTGCGGGCCTTTGAGGCCTCGCTGCCACTGCGCGTCCCGTCCCGCCGCCGGTGCTCGCGATGGCGCTCCTTACTGCGACCGCTGCTGCTGCGGCGGTCCCGGCGCGGCCTGCGCTCCGACCCCTCCGCGCGCCGCTGCGTGCCGGAGGAGGAGGCCGGACTCCCGCCGTTGCCCCCCGTTCCCCCGGCAGCCGTCGCCGCCGTTGCCGCGCTGGCGCCCCCCAGCAGCAGCCCCTGCTCGGACTGGGAGCTTACATCCTCATACTCCACCAGCGGGGTCACACCCCCGCCGCTACTGGCACCGCCACCGCCGTCCTGCTGCGGCTGGGGCAGCGAGAAGACCCGGCGCTTCTCCGCCTCCTGCCCGGCGCGGGGCCCGCGGCGCCGCTTCTGCCGCCCTCCGGGGCGCCTCTTGCCTCTCGCCAGCCGCTTGACCTCCAAAGGAGGGCCCGGGCTGAAGCAGGAGGAGGAGGCCGCGGCGGCGGCGGCTGCGGCGGCGGCCGCGCCGGGGGCAGCCAGGAAGAGCAGAGGCGGCGGGGGCGGCGGCGGTTGCAGGAGCTGCGGCTGCAGGAGCGGCAACAGCAGCGGCGGCTGCTGAGGGGACAGGAATCGCCTCCGCTTGCGGCGCTCCTCCAACTTCTTCTCGGCCCAGCTCAGGCCCCCGCCTCCCCCCAGCGCCGTGTCCGAGCTGCTCGGCATCGCCTAGAGCCCGCCGCAGAGTGCGGCGCGGGTGCGGCCTCCTCCGGGGTCAGACCCTGGCCATGTCCCCCGCCGGGAAGGGGGACGGCAGCCGCGGCGGAGGGGTAGCGAGCAGCAGGGCCGGCCGGGAGTCGCGCCACGATAATCCGGGTCGGGACGCGCGTCCCCGTTTCTAGTCGCCGTGTGTGCGCAGAGGCCTCAGGGCCTGGTGCGGGAGGATCCTGTCCTCGGCAGAAAGCCGGCCGCACCCGGCGGCGGCGGCGGCGGCCTCGGGCTCCGGCGGCGCAACGCGGAAGTGCCACCGCGGGCCGCGCTTCACTCCATCGTCCTGACGTCGGGGGCGAGCTCGCGGGAGGGCAGTGGGCGCGACCACAGCACGCCTCCGTCGCCGGCCACTGCGCGTCCACGTCGTCTTGTGGCGGCGGCGACACCCCGCGGCGCTCGGACAGGCCTGGGCCTTGCGCCCCGAGGGCACTGCGCGCAGCTTCCGGAGCGGGGGCGCGGCTCGCTGTCCTCCGCCCCTCCACGCGGGCTCCGCGCGCGCCGCTCGCCCCTCCCTTCACTCCGCGTTCTCCCTGCGGGAGGGCGACGCGACTGGCTGGCGGAGCCCTCACCGCGCACCACCCACTCGCCGCGTTCCTTAAGCCTGTCCCCTAAACCAAACGCTATGCCGGCGGCGCGCACGCTCGTCACGTTCGGGAACGCAGACGGAGAGTGGTGGCACCGTCGAGGGCGGTGCTGCGTGCTCGCTCCCGCCAGAACCCTGGCTGTCACCGGAAGTGACGGAGAGGAGTCATTCCACTTCCGGCAGAGGTGGGACGCTGAAGCGGGGTTAAAGAAAGGAGAGGAGGCGTGGGCTGCGCTGTGCTGTTGCTGGAGGCGCTCCCTGTGGCGCCAGTTATGGCGCTTGTTGCTTACCTCCAGTTAAAGGTCACGGCAGGACCGGGGCGAATCTTAACGACTACCCTTACTCCAGCCAAGGGATTGGAACATCTGTGAGAGGAGACGAGACTCTCCGCAGAGGGCGAAGCTGATGTTAGCCTGACTAGTCTCACGAACCCCCAAGTTCAAGGACCCATCGGAACCTAAAAATATACTTGGTGTTTATAGCTTCGAGCTTCCGCAACACTGAAATTCCCTTTTAAAAAGCCTTAAACCAATCTGGAGAATAGATCAAATATCAAGGAGGACTACTGAAAAATCACAGGAACCCTAAACATCTTGTAGTAACGGAGGCTGCCCTCTATATTTTCACCTATAATAATATCTACACCTATGAGCTGTCAGCTACATAATGCCTTCACGTTGCATCTCTTGCCTTAAGATTGCCCTTCAGTTAGAGGCTAGGCAACAGGGTAATTAGATTAAAATCTAAATGGCTTATTGGTCATTAATACTGAAAAGAGGCTAAACAAAGTGCACAAAGTGGGTACATGTAATTACCCCCTTAACAAATTTATTAGTTCAAGTCATCAGCTGGTTTGTAGTTCTTAGTAATCAGGTTGACCTCAAGCATCATTGTATCACAAACTAATGGAAGCTCAGACTTCGAAGTTTACAAAAGATAGTTGCTAGGAGATAAAGGAATATGTTTGAATAGCTACTTCTGACAATGACAGGCCTGAGTGGATCACCCAATGGGATCTTCTTCACACACCAAAGGAAAGATACCGGGAAACTAAATTTCAGAAGTATGTCGCCTAAAGCAGATTTCTTCCTGACACTATTGTTAACTCGCACTTCTGTAGCTTACTAAAGATTTCTTAGAGAGGGGCGTTTCAGAAAAATAAGATCAACCCACCCCCATGCTGCTTTTTAAAGCCAGATGCAATGATATATGTCTATTCCCAATACAGTGGAGGCTGAAACAGGACAAGGATGATGGTGAGTTCTGGCCTATCTGAGCTCTATATAATAACACCCTCCACCCCCATCCCACCTCACCAAGAAAAAAGATAGATAAACCTGGAAGAGAACAGAAGAGGCAAGGTGATGTATGTATAATAGTTCCTCTACCACAAGCTACTACACTCGAGAATGTCATCTGTTCTTGCCCCTACAAAGAAAACTTGGTTCATAGTAAATGTATGGTACCTGGTCTAGACTGCAAGTAGATAGCTTCAGAAAATATTTTAAGATTTTGCCACCCATGTCTCCTCAATAATTCTGTCTTTTTGAAATAGGTACATGGAGTATTTTAAGTTCTCCAAAGGCACTTGCCCACTTGTTTGGAAATGCTTGTAATAGGATTCAAGCTCCAAAGTAATGGAAATCTTTAAATTTGGTGTTTCTATGAGAATATCTGCTACCCGCATAGAAAGAGATTTATAAATTGCCACTTGGAACTTTTTTTTCTGTTTGCTGGTAGTGTGCTTTCCATGTAATTATGTGTGTCTTTATTGACTGGTGGTTTTAAAAATATTTTTTCCTTATCTGACAGATCATTATCACACCACATAAGCTGTTCTTTATAGTTTGGGAGGAGAGGGGGGGTCTCCATTGTTAGACAGCTTGCCTACTATGCAAAAGCCCTGGATTTGAGCACCAGCCACATAAAATACAACATGGTAATGGACACCTGCATGGTACATAGGTAGGAAACTACAACTTTAGTGTTGAAGATTATCCACAGTTAGTCTAGAAAGGCTGTTAAAATAGTCACCCCCTTCCAGTAAGGTATCTGATTTGCATAGTTTATCCAAACAAAATATTAAAACATGGCATAAGAAGGCAGCTTAACATTGGAGATAGAATTATGCAGTTAGAGCAGTTTTGTTTCAGAAGACCTGGGTTCAGACTCCAAGAACCCACATGTTAGCTCACAACCATTTATAGTTACAAGGAATCTAATGCACTCTTCTGGCCTGAGGGCACACACATAAAAGATAAAAATACTTTTAAACATCAAATTTCAATTACATTAAAGTGGCAGTAAAGAGGTTTGCAAGCCTAGTCCCTGTGCTTAGGAAATAAAGACAGGAGGATCAGAAGTTCAAGGTCAGCCCTGGCTACCTCGAAAATCAAAGGCCAGCCCAAGACACATGAGGCCTTGTCCTGCTGGGGAGAGCCTGGAGAGACGATGTTGCAGAATATAAAACAAATCTGTAAATGTTTTATAAGAGTTACTTTTTTTTTTTGAGGCAGCGTCTATGTAGCTTTGACTGTCCTTGTAGACCAAGCTGTCCTCACAGACATCTACTTGCTTCTACCTCTCAAATTCTAGGATAAAATGTATATGCCCAGCAAAAGAGTTAAATAGGTAAGTCATTATCCTCTTTTTCTTTTTTCATCTAGTTATCTACTTAATATCCAAGCTGGCCTCAAACTTAAAATCTTCCCGATTTTGCCTTGTAAATTTACAGGCAAACACTAGTTGAGTTTTTTGTTTTTTTGTTTTTAATTCTCTCAAATTTTGTTCCTAATATAGCAAAAAAAAAAAACCAGTATGTAACATTTTTAAAATGTTCTTTGCAGTTTTAACCAATTTTAAAAGTATAAAGAACCTTGGGTCAAATGCTATATGAAATCACAGACGTAAAAATTTGATCATTGCCTTTAAGCTTGTAAATGGTGCACAGTGCACAAGTAGGCTACATACTCATTCCATGATCCTGTAAATAGGAATTTTTACAGTATTTCAAGTTCTCCAAAGGCACTTGCCCACTTGCTTAGAAATGCTCGTAATAGGATTCAAGCTCCAAAGTAATGGAAATTATCTTTAAATTTGATGTTTCTATGAGAATATCTGCTACCTGCATAGAAAGAGATTTATAAATTGCCTCTTGGAACTGTATTTTTTTTTTGCAGTTTGCTGTTAGTGTGCTTTTCATGTAATTATGTGTTTATATTGATTCTCCTTTAAAGAGACTGGTTAATTTATAGCTTTTCTTAGTCTTGCAAAAACTTTAAACTCTCATCCCTTCTTTTTCTCCATCACACACTCTTACTTGTAAAACCATTGGTAATTTTTTACATGAAGAGTGACATAATTTATATTCAGGAATGAAAACTCATGACTAAAAGTGTGTTCTATTAACTTGAACAAACACTGTAAACCAGGACTACCACACACACACACACACACACACACACACACACACACACACACACACACACACACACAGGGAGAGGAGAGAGAGAGAGAGAGAGAGAGAGAGAGAGAGAGAGAGAGAGAGAGATCAGCAAATTTCTATTTAAATTAAGCCCAGTGAACTTTTGAATAAACAAAGACCAACTGGTATTTACTGAATGTTTGCCACACACCACATTCTATGCTAAGTATGGTCTTGCTCAATACAGCAGCACCGCCAGGGGTAGTCCTGGTTTACAGTGTTTGTTCAAGTTAATAGAACACACTTTTAGTCATGAGTTTTCATTCCTGAATATAAATTATCATGTCACTCTTCATGTAAAAAATTACCAATGGTTTACAAGTAAGAGTGAGACTGACCCAAAGTATACTTCTAGCAAATATGATCTGTTGTTCTGTCAACATGGTTGTTTGAAGACCACGCTTAAAAGAATGCAAGCTGTTTTATACATTACTGCCTCTGAAAGTTTATATTGAGCCCAATGGTAGTAATATATTCCAGAATTAAAATAAAAAAGTATAATGCTTCTAAAGCTTGAATGCTTCCTCCAAAACTCCGTGTACTAGAAACTCATTCCCAAATCCTATGTTAATGGTAACTGAAGGCAGGGACTTTGGAAAGTAATTAGAATTAAACAAGGTCACGAGAGCTGACTCCCATGATAAAACTGGTAGCTTTATTTAACTTTTGTTTAGTTTTTAAATTTTTTCATTGCATTCTGGTTTGTGTGTGTGCACCAGCTAAGTCTACATAAGTAGACCCTGTCTCAAAGGAAAGAGGAAAAGGAAGCAAGCACTAGCAAAGCAACCTGCGCTAGAAGGGGCTTATAAAAACAGAAAACACAGGAACTACTTTTGAAAAGCTGAGCTTTTCACTAGTGGAATATCTCCTTATGCATACTTTTAAAAGAAAAGTAAAATCTACTAACATATATGTGGTATGTTTACCAACATGCCTGAGAATTTCCTTAAAATGTTCCTGTAACAATAGTTTCAAGAATTTCATGAACTCACACACAAGATGCACCTTTAATAAGGTGGACATGACACCTCTAATATCGCAATAATTAATTACAAAGGGGCAGCATCAACTGTTCTTTTAAAACATTTCTATAGACCACCTGACAAAGATCTAGAAGATTCTGGATTCATCTAATCCAATGACCTGTAGCTGGGTATAGTGGAAAACATCTCTCAGCATTCAGAAGGCTGAAGGAGAAGGATTGCGAATTCCAAAATGTGCTACACAGTGAAATTCTGTCATTTAAAAAAAAAAAAAAAGGAAAGGAAGGGGGGAAAGTGTGGAAGATGGGGACACACGGTCAGCCGCTAAGGCTACTTGATCCATTGCCATTCTGTATAAATGTATGTTTTCAGTAGCGCAACAAACCCTCATGCTTCTCAGCACGTCCACCTGAATCTGATCTGCCAGGATCTCTGTGTAATGATAGTAAATGTGTATTGTGTGAAGTGTTGTCACAGGGGCTGCTAACACTGATGTAATGTCAGTGAGGGTGCACTTGTTCCATTGGTGAAGGGAAGCGTAAGAGTGCATTGAGGGTAAGGCCTAGATGATCATTTCTCAGTGCAAATATGACGTAGTATTGGATTCGGTTAACTGATGTGGGAAGGCCCATCCTCCCTGCATGGGACCACTCATGGACTGGGATCCTGGTATATAGAAAATGGACAGTGAATAGAGCACGGACATCCATAGTTTCCTCAGCCTCATTGTGGGCGAGATGTGAGCAGCTGTTTCAAGCTACTGCAGCTTTGACTTCTTTACCACCATGGGCTGGACCCTTCAACTGTGAGCCAGCAACAAACCCTTCCCCTCATGACGCTTTTGTCAAAATGTTTATCACAGCAAGAAGAAAGAAGCTGAGGTGCTGAGTTCAGTGGTCTGGACCTTTCCTCCTCACCCGTACTTTGTCAAACTCAAATCCCACTGTCATATGATTGCAGAGGAAAGTATAGCCTAAGGATGCTTGGGTACCAAAAACACAGAAGGGCAAGGCAAAGACAAACCCAAAAGAGCATAAAACTCTTCATCTGTTTAAGCATCATTTTTTCCCATGATTTTGTTAAAGCCAAATGAAATTGCTAAATATTCTGTTGTGGTCCCTGATCCCCATCCTACTCCCAGAATGGATATCATTAATTAATTATATGGCATTTAATTTATAATATAATAATTATAGTTAAATATAAGTAATATTACTATATTCTATACTATGTATTATAACATATTAATGATATAATAGTTCTCCAAGTTCATTTTAAATAGAGGCTCAGAATAATTCACATATGATGCTATAAACAGCTATTACCAATTCTTCAGAGATGATACCAACAGTAAAATTAGTTTTGTGCCTTTTCTAAAATGATTTTTGTAATTACTCTGGCAAATTTATTGGCTAGAAACAGAATGCATATTCTAGAAAAAAATCTGTGTTTTTCAATTACACTGCACTATGTATCAATTGTAGAGATAAATCCATACAATGAAATATATCCCTTTTAAAACATTTTAGTGGAGTAAATACTTTCTTGATCTTTAACTTCATAAGAAGGAGCCCTATTAGGAAAGAAATTTTTAGGAATATTTGGGATTTCAACTACAGAAAATATTTTAAATAACTATATCCACGAGTATATTTGAATAAAGAATCAATATAATAATCTACCTATGTTTTATTAAAATTTCTCATAAGTATGGAAGATGGGGCACATGATAAGCTGCTAACATCATTAATATTATAAAATACAGTACTAGTAATGGAAGTCACAGGAAATAATCTATATTGAATTTTTTAACTAGCAGTATGAATCTTGTTTTACTTACAAAACATTAAAATACAAAGAAATATTAGGATTAACATTTAAAAATGAATTCACTCTCATTTTGGTTAGTTAATTTTCAGGAAGGGTGTGAAGACAGTTCACTGGAAAAGACTTGCCTTTTTAATAAATAGTACTGGCACAACTAGACATCTACATGCAAGGGGGTAGAGTTTGATTCCCACCTTATACAAACTTTAAAAACATGCCAGAGAAGTCATGTAAGAGCTGAAGTCATACAGTCTGTGGAAGTAAACATGGGAATATTTGGTAACTTTGAGTTAAAATAGAACAAAGCTAAACTCCTCAGATAAGAAAAAGCATACATGGCAAAATAAATACAATGGATTTCAAGAAACTTAAAAAATATTGCTTTGCTTGAAAGAACTCCATTAAGAAGTGAAAAAAGACTCAAGTGTTAGTATAAAAGACATTTAAAGAATGAATAGATATTTCTCCAGTGAAATACCAATGGCCAAAAAGTACATGGGAAGATTCTCAACATTAGCCATTAATAATGTTACTATTTCAAGTACTGTTGCCTACAGACAATAAACAAGTTCTGTGGTGGAGGTAGAGAAATCGGAATCTTTAATCATTGTTACTGGAAAGATAAAATGGTACGGCCACGTTGGAAAACAGTTCAGTAGTTTCTGAGAACACCAGCCCTTGAGTTACCATTTGTATCAGCAATTCCACTGCTAGGGCTACAAACCCACAGCACATATGTCCATAAAATGCTCACACTAGTGCTTGGAGCAGCACTATACAATTCAACACTATACAAACAGCAGAATCATATAATTAAGTGTAAATAAAAAGCTGAAACAACCCAAATGTCCATCAGTTGATCAACAAATAATAGGTATGGCATATCCATAGAGTAGAAGGTTCAGCAACAAAGAAACAAATATTTCTGTCACATGCAACATAGATGAGCTTCAAAAACACTATGCTGGGAGCGGGGGAGGTGCTATTAATCATCACCTGAAGTACAAAGTAACATATTAATCCTGTTTAACAGCCAAAAATCCTCAAAGAAATGGAGTTGCTGACTGCCACATAAGTAATGATGTGGCACTGAAATGTTTTGTTCTCTTATCTGTTCAATTTACTGTTTTACAGTTTTACACATGTATAAAATGTATCTGAATCAAACCACTCTATTTCCCCTTCCATCCTCCCTATTCTCTCCCCCAACACAAGCCCCTCCCACCCTTGTCCTCTCTTTGTAAAATCAATTTCAATTAGTGCTGCCCAAACGTGCAAGGACATGGGGCCATCCACTGGAGTGTGGAAACCTACCAAGACTCGAAAACCCTAATGAACATTCAATTGGAGTAGCTCCTCAGCTTGTGGGCAGGGAGGAGCCTTGGAATTTCCTCCCCTGTTCATACTGAAATGTTGACTAGCTTGATCATGTGTAAGTCTTGTACATGTAGCCATAGCTGCTTCCAGTTCATGAGTACACCCACCACGTCATGTCCAGAAGACAACATTTCACAGTATTCCTCCCCTTCCTATAGTTCTTACTTCTTTCCCCCTCCCCTTCCATGTTCCCTGAGCCTTAGATGGAGTGAGGGTGGAGATTTCATTTAGTGCTTCTTCTCAGCTTTATCCAGTTATGAGTCTGCTCATTAAGCGTTGATCATTGGTGAGAGCAGTACTAATCTGTGGCTATAAGCATATATGTTTAAATAATAGTTTGACAACATGGTCCTTTAGCAGAGCAACTGTATTAGGTTCAACCCTAGGCTCTATGAACTCCCTAGCTATGGTAATTTGGTTTTGTTTTGAACAGAGAGTGGTACAATAACTGGTATGAGTTTCCTCTTGGAGAAAACCTCAAATCCAATCAAAAAGAAGTTGGTTATTGTACTGGTTATTCTTAGTTATCAAGGTGACACAGAGCCCTAGAGTTAACGGAAGCATCAGTTGAGGAATTGCCATGGTAAAAAGTTGGCCTGTGATAGGGAGGGGTATTATCTTGATTAGTGACTAAGGCAGGAGGCAGCTCACTCTGTGTGGCACTATCCCAGGGTAGGTGGTCCTGGACTATAAAAGAAAGCTAGCTGGGACTGGAGAGATGGCTCAGCGCTTAAGAGCACTGACTTTCTTCTAAGGTCCTGAGTTCAGTTCCCAGCAGCCACATGGTGGCTCACAACCATCTGTAATGAGATCCAATGCCCTCTTCTGGTGTGTCTGACAGTTACAGTGTACTCATATAAATAAAATAAATAAATCTTAGAAAGAAAGAAAGAAAGAAAGAAAGAAAGAAAGAAAGAAAGAAAGAAAGAAAGAAAGAAAGCTAAGTATGAGCCTTTAAGTAAGCCAGGAAGCAGTGTCCTAACACGGTTTCTGCTTCAGATTCCTGTTTGAGTTCCCATCCCGACTTTCTTCAGTGATGGACTAAAACTTGAAAGCTGAAATAAACTCTTCCCCATGAATTGCTTTGGTCATGGTCACAACAACAGAAAGGAATCTTAAACAGTTACCCTTTTCTGAACACTCTTGCCATTCATATTGGTGTTCTGTAGAGGAACAAAACTTAAAGAATTAATTCTTCACTGGCACTATAGCCTTCGTCTTCAGGATTCTTCATCCAGTCTCACTGAACAACTATTGGATTCCTGGACCTTCTCTTAGTAGACTGACATTGTTGGACTAGCTAAACCACACAGACTGTAAGCCATTCTAATAAATCCCCTTTATATATACATTCTTTATATATCATATTTATCTTTATATATTGAGTATATTTTTTCCACATTCTCCTGGGAACACAACGAACTCCATCAGAAGCCCAAAGGGGTCAATGGGAATTCTAACAAAACACCATTATCAAAAGCAACTTGGGGTTGAAAAGGTTTAATCTCGTATAACAGTTCATCAAAATCAATAAAGGCAAGAATTCAAGCAGGGCAGGAACCTAGAGGTAAGAGCTGATTAGGAGGTCACAGAGTGGGTGCTGCTTTCTGGCTTGCTCATCATGATTTGTTCAGCATGCTTTCTTATAGATCCCAGGACCACCAGTCCAGGAATGACCTCACTCACAATGAACTAGGCCCTCCCCCATTGACCACTGATTAAGAAAATGCTTTACAGGGGATCTTATGGAGACATTTTCTCAACATTATCTCCTTTCAGACGACTCTAGTTTGTGTCAAGTTGACATAAAATTAGCCAGCACAACCACCATTCCCAGCCTCTTCAAACTTTCAACGACTAAATGCTAGGTAAGTGTACTATAACTTATACTGAGATTTTCATTTAATAATCCATGTCTTCTGGAAGAATCATTGTCCATCCATGCAAGACACCTCCATTAAAACTCCTTTTTCAGAATTACATGTTAAAGTTTGCAATCAGTGGGTTTTTTTTTCATACAACCTTAGTTTTGCATCAGCTACTCCCAAACAATTTTCTTTCCTTGATTCCCCATCTTCATGCTTTTCTTAAGTTAGGGTTACTATTACTGTGATAAAACACCGTGACCAAAGCATGTTGGGGAGGAAATGGTTTGTTCAGTTTGCACTTCCACATCATAGTTCATCACTGATGGAAGGTCAAGAACTCAAAACAGGGCAGGAACCTGGAGGCAGAAGTTGATGCAGAGGCCATGGAGGGGCACTGCTTACTGGTTTGCTCTCATGGCCTACTTACTTCAGCCTGCCTTCCTGTAGAACCCAGGACCCCCAGTCCAGGGTAGCCTGGGCCCTCCCCACCAATTGCTCATGGAGAAAATGCCCTACAGTCCTGTCTGCATGCTGCATGGAAGCGTTTTCTTAAATTGAGAACCCCTCCTTTCAGGTGACTTAAGCTTCTGTCAAATTAGCATAAAACTGTCCAACACATCGCTCACACCTTTAACCACCAGTATTTTCTCCATCCACATTAATATTAATGTGTTCTATCACTATTCAGGCCTCTTCTCCACCCCTGCTCTCCTATACCCATATAGGTTGTTTCTGGCTTCCTGACCTTCACAGACACTCCAAACTAAACATGCAAAACTAAAAGTTTGTAGCTAAGACTCACATATGAGAAAGAATATGTGATATTTGCCTTTCCGGCCTGGGTTATCTCGCTTAGTATACTTTCTAGTTCCATCAACTCACCTGTAATTTTCATAATGTTATTTTTCTTTGCAGCACTAAAGAGATGTGGTATGTATTTAACGAGAAGGCAGGCAAGGAGAGTGGTGGGGAATAGGGTAGGAATTGGAGGGGAGGGGACGAGGGGTAGATTTCATCCAAACACATTGTATGTTCGTGTTAATATTAAAATGTTTTTAAAATTCCACTGTGTGACACCCTGACTGAAATATTTGCATGAAGAAATCACATGGTGAATAAAAAGTAATAATAAAAATAAAATGACTTAAAAAAAAGAAGTAAAAAGCAACAAAAAAAGAAATCAAATGGTTAGACAAGAAGCTGGGAAGGTGAGCGAGGACCCAATCTTGCTTTTTCATGATAATCTTAAAAGTATTATCCAGTGCTTCAGAAGAACTGCATTAGCTGCTTCCAAAAGCAATGTTCCTATTGATCTCCCTCTAGGCCTCATGTTTTAAAAGTTCTACTTGCACTTGGCATTGTCACACTGGGAAGCACACTTTAACACACAATTCTTCAAAGGCAAGCCATATTCAAGCCACTGTTTACTATAAAACATTGTTCTTAAAAGGTATATAATATGTGTGTACGTAAATATGTATATATATCGTATTTTGTTTATGTGTTCATCACCTGATGGACACTAGGCTTGCCTCATTTCCTAGCTATTGTGAATAGAGCAGCAATGCAGATGGACATGCACGTGTCTCTGTAGTAGGGTATGAAGCCATTTGGTTATATGCTCAGTAATGGAATAGCTGGCTTTCATCTTGGTTCTGAAGTTAGATTTTTCGAGCGACTTCCATGATGGTTTTCACAGTGACTGTTTCAGTTTACTCTCACACTAGAGTCCCTCTTTCCTCACATGCTTACCGACATTTGTTTTCATTTTCTTTTTCTGTTGATAACCAGTTTGTCTAGGCTGAGGTAGAATTTCAAATTGGTTTTCATTTGTACTTCCCAGAATGTTGGACACTTCTAAAAATGCTTATTAGTCACTGTCTTTCATCCTTTAAGAACTTCTGTTGAGTTCCCTAGCTTGGGGTTGGATTGGATTTTGTTTTGTTTTGTTTTGTTTTTTGTTTGTTTGTTTGGTTTTCTTGTGATATTAAGTTTCTTGAGTTTTTGCAGATTCTAGATACTAACTCCTTGTCAGATGTATAACTACAAAAGATTTTTCTCCCATTCTGTAGGCTGTCTCTTTCTGCATCTGACAATTTCGTAAGGTCCCCTTTATTGATTGTTGGCTTTATTTTCCTAGTGACTAGAAGCCTATTCCGAACGTCTTTACTTATATCTGTATGTTTTTTAAGATTTATTTATTTTAATGTTATATGTGGAGGCGTTTTGCATGTAAACCTGTGCACCACATCCATGCATTGGCTGCAGGAGCCAGCAGAGGGCGTCGCATGCTCTGCAGTTGGAGTAGCAGATGGTTGTTAACTGCTGTGTGGGTGCTGGGAATCAAACTTGGGTCCTCTGGAAGGGCAGCCAGTGCTCTTAACCACTGCACCATCTCTCCAGCCTTTGTCTATATCTTAAAACATACTTCCTGCTTTTTCCCGCTAACAGTTTATAATGGCGACCTCATGTTCATGTCCATTTGGAACTCAGTTTTGTGCAGGGCAAAAGATAAGGATCTAGTTTTCACTCTTCTGCATGCAGATACCCAGCTCTCATTGTACCTTTTGTTGAGGACATCGTCGTCTCTTCCGTCTGTGTATGGCATCTTTTCAAAGACTATGTGATGTAGCTGCGTGGTCCTCGATCTGGATTCTCTGTTCTGTTTAACTGACTTACATGTCTGTTTTGTGCTGACACCATGCTGGTTTTATTACCACTGCTCTATCGTATAATTTGAAAGCAACAGTGGTGCTCCCCCAGGCAGTGTTCCTTTGACTTGGAATTGCCTTGGCTCTCCCAATAGCCAAGGTCTTTGGGATGCCATATGAATCCTAAGATTTTTTTCCATATTTCTGGTGAATAATTGAATTAGTATTTAGGTGGGATTGCATCACATATGTAAATAGCTTTCAATAAGATGGCCATTTTTACTCTCATTAATTCTGCCAATCCAGGAGCATGGGACATCGTTTCATCTTCTAGTCTTTTCTTCAATTTCTGCCTTCAGTTTTCATGATAGAGGTATTTCACATCCTTGGATTGGTTTATTCCAAGTTGTTTGTTTGTTTGTTTTGTAGGGAGGCTATTTCTCAGTATGCTGGTCATTGGTACATAGGGAACCTACTGATTTCTGTATGTTAGTGTTGTGTCCTGCCACTTTGCTGAAAATGTTGATTGATTCTAAGAGTTTTCTGATAGACTCATTAGGGTCCCTTATGTATAGAATCATTTCATCTGCAGTTATAGATACGTCAACTTCTTTGTTTCCTACATGTATCCCTTTCATTTCTTGTTTCTTCTTGCTCTAGCTGAGAATTCCAGAACTACACTGAATAATAATAGTGGATGGCAGTTGTTCCTTGTTCCTGAAAATTGCTGGTATGTTTGGTGCTACTTTGTAGGTTCTGATATACTTTTCTAGATTTGTTGAGATAAAAGCACCATTCTTTAACATGGCATAGGAAACATCTCCAGTAGTGGTCAGCAAAAAAAGCTACTAGTAGTTTTGATGTACAACTCTCATAAGTGAATTTAATCATTACTGAAAGTTTCTAAGTAGTACAATTGTTTGGATCTTGAGTTCAAGAATAGTTTTTCTTAATTAAAAATAGAATTAAGAAGCCCCATTGTCCCCGTGTCTTTGGTGTGGGTGAATCTAGGGCTGCAGATAAGGAAATGTACACAATGCTCTTCCAGTTTGGGACAGAGTGGTATATTGCACTAGGAGTCCTGATTTCTACAAAGATGAATGCCAAGGTACATGGTTCTTTCCAACTGACTGGGAGACAGAAATAGTCTTGGATCCTGCAGAGAACATACATAAATTCTCAGGATTTAAGCAGGCAGTAAAGGAAAACTGAACTGTGGAATGTTTCTGATACTGACTACAACTATGGAGAGCATAGCGGCCCCAGTAAGAAGGCTAAAGGTACCTTGTTCCAGAAGAGAACAGGGAGGACTTTGAACCCAGGCGAGCAGGTGGCCTTTCTGTATGTATATGATATGTGTGCCCTGCCCTCAAAGGCAAGAGAGGGGTATTGGATTACCTAGAGCTAGAGTTACAGAGGGTTTGAAGCTCCCTGAGATTGGTGCTAGGAACTAAACGTGTATTCTAGAAGAGCAGTGTGGGTGCTTAAGAACGAGCAATCTCCCTAGTGTCTTACCTTTTTATGTCTGAGTACTTATGTGGGAGCAAGGGAGGGGAATTGCCAGGACACCTGGAAGTAAGTCATGGGCAGGGAAAAATTACTTTCAGCAAAAATGTATTCAATACCTGATCGTGGTAGCATACACTTTAATTCCAGTACTTGGGAGGCAGAGGCAGGTGGCTATCTGAGTTCAAGACCAGTGTGGTCTGCAGAGTGAGATCTAGGACAACCAGAGCTACACAGAGAAACACTGTCTTAAAAACCAAACAAAAATTATTCTATAGAAAAATCTTAGTTCTAGTATTTATGGTTTATTTAAAACCTAAAAGGTCATGATGAATTAGCAGAAACTAAACATTTATGAGAAATCTTAAACTCCTGATTACGTTGTGTTAACATTCCTGTTTAAATTTACTCTACAGGCGGCTGGAGAGATGGCTTGGTGATTAAGAGCACTTGCTATTATTTCACAGGAGCTGGGATCCTCTGGCATTCCACAACCATCTGTAATTAGAATTCCTGGAATCTGATAACCCTTTCTGGCCTTTGTGGGCATCAGGCACACACATGGTACACACAATACATGTAAACAAAACAGACACACAGAGAAAGTTAAAATAAACTGGGGCTGGAGATGCAGTTCAGTGGTTAAGAGCTTGTACTGCTCTCGTATAGGACTTGGGTTCATTTTCCACCACCCATATCAGTCACCTCACAACTACCTGTAACTCCAGTTCTGGGGGATCTAATTCACTCTGCCTTCCTTGGGCACGTGTGCAGAAGCTAAATTGGCTCCAGAGAGCCAAGACGCTAAAAGATTTTAGCAGAAACAGACTAGAAAAAAGGTTCTCAACCTTTCTAATGTTGTTGTTATCCTTTAATAACAGTGTCTTGTGTTCAGGTAACCCCAACCATAAAATTATTTTATTGTTATGTCATAAATGTAATTTTGCTACTGTTATAATTGTAATGTAAGTATCTGATATGCAGGATGTCTGAGATGTGACCCTAAAAAGGATCACAGCCCACAAGCTCACAGGTTGGGAATCACTGACCTACACAGATGTCTTAGGGTTTTATCGCTATGAAGACCATGACCAAGGTAACTCTTATAAAGGACAACGTTTAATTGTATTGGCTTACAGTTTCAGCGTTTCAATCCATTATCGTCATGGCGGGAGGCCTGGCAGACTTGGTGCTGGAGGAGCCAAGAGTTCTACATCTTGATCTGCAGGCAGCCAGGAGGAGGCTCTCTTCCACACTGGGCAGAGCTTTAACACTAGAAGAGACGCAGAGCCAGCCTACACAGTGACACTGTAACTTTAATTTTTTTTCAAGTCCTAATTTAATGATGGTTTTTTTTAAATGCTTTAAACTTCCTTGTAACCCAGCACCCACCAGGTAGTGGACAAGAAAGGATACGATGGAAGTCGACCTGTGTAGAAAGGGTCTTTGGAACACCTCTGTCTGTGTTGTCTGGAAATCAGCAGTTCAGTTCCCAGGTCAGCAGGCAGCAGCAGCTTAATCCACTTGCAAACACCTCATGGATACACCAGAAGTCCAGTTCGGTAGAGTTGGGCTAGCAGTAGCAGTGGCATGACCTAGCAGAGACAGCCAGGCCTCAGCCTCTGCTCAAGTCAGCAGGAGGGACCGGCATGAACACCAGAAGTTGTCAGCTGTGCCTCTCTCAGAAAAGTGAAGATCAGCAAAGACCTGAGACCCACACACATTATACAACTAGCTGTAGCAGCAGGCCAAGCTCTGTCTCCATCACTCTATGGAGTCCTATTTATACCCTCCAAACATCATATGTCCTCCATGGACCTTGCCTCAGCACAGCTCTTGCCTCAGCCTGGCTCTTGCCTCGGCTCATGCATCCAATCAGCCTGAGTCCTTGGAAGCAACAGCAAGCTGCGGCACACCACTAGAAGTGTTTTGGTGTGTTTCTCTCCATGGCATCCAACAAATGTAGCTCAACTAAGCAAAGTAAGGAAGATCAATGTATGGGTATTGTTAGCAAAGAATCCTTCATCATGTGTCCTTTCACGAGCTTGCTGTAGCAGAACATGTCTCCTGTGTCTGCTTCAGTTCCTTTATGAGTCTGCCTTAGACTTTCACACCTGTGTGCACTTTAACAAAACACTCCTTCATGTGTTTGCCCCAGCAAAACACCATCCAAATGACTCTCCAAAGAGCCCTTAGTTTCCACTTCACCCACACTTCTTCCAACAAGGCCATACCTATTTCAATAGGACCACACCTCCTAACAGTGTCACTTCTCACGGTCCATGAATGTACAGACTACCAGAAGAGACATAGCCACCTTTGCTACAGGACCCTGCTAATGTCTTTTGGAGACTGTTCCTCACTGACATTGAAGACAACTTTCCACAATGATCAAGGGGCTTTTGACTGCTGTAACACAGGCAGAGGAAGAATCTTTATTTCTTCATTCTTTGAAAACTTCATATGCATATATAATGTATTTAAGCACTTTAACTACCCATTTCTAGAGATGGGTTTAAGAAACTCCAGCCCCTTCTGAGGTCAAAGGGTTTATCTAATTTTGATATGATAAAATAGTGGCTTATTTTCTGTTGACTACACATCAGACTATATTACAACTGCAACAAGAAATCTCAGAAGGACATAGGTGTGTGTGTATATATACTTGTATATATAAACACATATTCAGATATATGTATATATACAGATATATGTATTATGCTATATTATATTATAAATGTATTGTATATTACATGTTACATATGTATTCAAAAGTAAGTGTAACATGTGAATTTAATTCAGAATTGGTCCCACCTTCTGCAGCCAGCAGCTCTGGGGTCAGGAAGGAAATATTTTTTAATTACCATGAGGTTATAGTCATCTTCCCCTGGAATGAGAATGACTACAGTCCCAGTGACCCTGAGTACCCAAGCACAGGACAAGTTCTGGAGACAAAATGGACTCTGGGTACCCTCTGTGACTGTTTGAATAAAAAGAGCCCCCATAAGTTCATAGGGAGTACCACGATTAGGAAGTGTGATATTGTTGGACTAGTTATGGCTTTATTGGAGGAAGTATGTTACTAGGGCATGTTCTTTGAGGTCTCAGAAAGTCAAAGTTCTGTGCCAGGTTCAGTGGCTGACAGTCACCTGCTGCCTGTGGATCCAGATGTAGAACTCTCAAGTACCTCTCCAGCACCATGTTTACCTGCATGCCACCATGTTTCCCACCATTTTGATAATGGACTAAACCCCTGAGATGGGTTCGAGAAACTCCAGCCCCTTCTGTAAGCCAGCCTGAATGAAATGTTTTCCTTTATAAAAGTTGTTGTGGTCATGATGTCTCTTCACAGCAATAAGACCCAAAATAAGACACCCATATTGATTATTTCTTGGCAGGGTTCCATCCTTGACTGCTCAGAAGTGGGGGTTTAGTTTCCTAGTGCTGACTAGGAAAAACTGCGAAGTATCATTTCTCCACTCCTGGGTAAGAGGACTTGAGCTAAGAAATTGCACCCCAGAGGTTGATTCTAACTGGATTTTATAAAAGGGTTGGGTACAGGAGACAAAACTTTGGAGAGATGTAGAGGGTGTTTCTGATGCTCCGATCAGGGATGGATGCTGAAGGTCCTATTCTCCAATGGTTCTTGATCGATCAATAAAGATACTAGTGGCTAATGGCTGGGTTGAAGAAGCAGAAATTCCAGGTTCCTGCAGGCTGGCTAGCAGATGTAATGGGAGGAAAGAGGATTTGCCATGCTTCATAGGGAAAGAAAGTCACCAGCCATGTGCGAATCTTGAGGGAAGTGGCCATTGGATGTTTCCATGATTGGGCCTGGGGTAGCAGGTGGAAGATTAGAAACATGGCTAAGCTGAGGGTAGATTTAAAGGTGTTGAGCTGGGAGTGAAAGGAAGGACATGCTAGCTGAGGAAGGCTTAGAAGAGCCCAACCACTGAGCTAAAAGCATATTAACAATAAGCTAGTGCGTGTGTGTGTGTGTGTGTGTGTGTGTGTGTGTGTGTGTTTCATCCAAGGATCTAGAGTGGCTCCTGGGCAGGTGCATGAGCATGTCTAGCTGGGAACACGGACCTTAAAAATGGGTAGTAGAAACTATATGCTACAAGGAGAAAACGGTAACGGGATGCCCCTGTGAGCAGATATTGCTTAAGTCACCACAAGTTCTGTCCATGTGACAGGTGCTAGGGAGAAGCACAGGAAGCGTAACTAGGAAGAAAGAGCTGTTCCTTGAAGTAGAATCCTGCTTTGTTACTTTCATTTTAATTTTGGCTTTGCCTTGGACATCATAGCATCCGTGGCTTTATGAAGTATTTTTATTCCCAGGAGCTAATGGGCTTGATGGGCTTGAAATTCTTGTCCAATCCATACACAGGAGTAACACCAGTTGGCAGCTTTAGAGGGTCTTCATGGAGAAACTCTCTATATGTATGGTGATGACAAAGAAATTGTTGCCATGGGCCATAATCAGGGATCGTTTCTACTTCTTTGATCAATTTCTTCATTCCAGAAGGACCATGCTCTGGTGATAGTGTCCTCAATGCTTCCTCATGCTGTGCAAGGGATACTTGGGATTCATAGGAGGTGGGGGGATATCACAAAAAAAAAAAAAAAACAAACAAACCAGATCTTTACCTGCGCTTCTCCATGCTCAGAAGCAGTTTCTGCTTGATCAAGTCCTGTCAGACCACCACAGTGCTGCTCGTTGAGACACCAGGTCCTTGCCATTGGCAGTCACATCTGGTCAATGGCATCCAGCACTGCCTAGAAGGTCAGGATTGCTCTTGGTTGCACAGAGGTGAAACAGCAAATTGATAGCCAGCATCTTACAACACATGTCTTCCTGGGTTGGGTCTTCATTGCTCCTATTGGCCCCTACTAAAGAAGCACTCCACAGCTTTCAGACACTCTCGCCACACTGGGTAAGCAGCAGCTTGTAGGCAGCCATGGCTGTAACTGTGGTGGTAGAAGCTATTTGGAGCATCATGCTTTGAGAATCACTATGTGTTTCTTGTTTCATTGGGGGTTTGCTGTTTGCTGAGTAGTGTCTCATGATATAAATAAGCTGTGATTTGTTTATCCATTGACCCATGACTAGACAGTTGAGCTGTTTCCATGACAGTATCACAGAGTAGTTTCTACATTTAAAAAAAACCCCACTAACAAACAAACAAAACCCCAAACACTTATTTTTCTCAGATTCAACTCGTTCTCACTTCCAAATTCCAGTCAATTTCTGTTTTGTTTTGTTTTTTAACTAAATAACAGAATATACCGTGATTGTGATTAGACAGTACTCACTCTTTTCAAATGGGTCTTCTTAGCAATATGCATGTAAAGTTCATCCATGTGATTTTATAATGAATGTCTTTCTGCGTGCGTGCGTGCCTGCATGCGTGCGTGTGTGTATTGGAGGAGTAATTGAGAATTTAACTCTGGGCCTCACACATGCTGGGCAAGGACTCTGCCACTGAGCTATAGCCAACCCTTTTTATTTTCTCTTACTTTGAAACAGGGTATCTTTTTATGATCTTCCTGACTTACCCTTTTCTGTAGCTGGGATCATGGGCCTCCACTACAATGCCTTATGGGTTTCCTTTTTGCCTCTGAGTAAGTTCCTTTTAGGAACAGGCCAGCTTGTTTATCTGTTTACTAGATAAAAGGCATCTTGTTTGCTTTCAGTTTGGGACAGTTCTGAATCATCGCTATAATTATTTGTGTGTGTTTCTGTGTGCACATAATTTTCAAATCAGATGCGTGCACAGGAGCACAATTGCTGCATCATGTCATGGAACCTACTGGGCTCTTTGACAACTTAAAGGATTTATCCACACTGCCTTCCAATAAACTGCACCATCATTTGCTCCAACCAGCATGAGAGACTTCTGTCTGCATCATCGGTAATGGTTTTAAATGTTAGTAATTTGAGTCAATGTGGAGTAGTATCTTACTATTTCCATTTAAGGTTCCCTCATGATAAATGTCCACAGCATCCTTTCATTAGCTTGTCACCTATGTATCCTCTTTGGTGTTTAAAAAATGCAGCTTTTAAACAGGTTGCCATTTTGAAAGCTTTTTTCTCACTTATTTCTTTGCAGTGGGACACACACACATGTGGAGGTAGGTGGGCAGCTTTTGGGAGTTCGTTCTTTTCTTCTGCTGTGTGGGCTCCAGAGACTTAACTCAGCTCTCAGGCTTGGCAGTTAGCTCCAAGCTGGATCCTTTTGGCTTGGGTTCACATTGTGTGGCTTAGGCTAGTCTTGAACTTCTGGGTGTAAATGATGCAGTGTCTCAGCCATCAGAGTAGCCGAGACTACCGGCATGCACCACCATGCCAGACGGTATGCTTTCGTCATTGGGTTTTAAGGTTTTGTATATCTTGGATATAAAACCTTTATCAGGTATGTGTTTTACAAATAGTTTTCCCAGTCTCATCTTTCAATGCCTTTTGTGAACAGAAGTTTTAAATTTTCACAAAGTGCAACAGTGCTTTCATGGACCATGTTTTGATGTATTTAAAATCCATCGCCAGAGAGTTGGAGAAATGTCCCATCTGTTAAGAGTACTTT
This sequence comes from Rattus rattus, assembly GCF_011064425.1. Classification (NCBI taxonomy): domain Eukaryota; kingdom Metazoa; phylum Chordata; class Mammalia; order Rodentia; family Muridae; genus Rattus; species Rattus rattus. Next base: position 36,553,668 of record NC_046167.1, on the reverse strand, counting down.
TCTTCCAGAGGACTGGGGTTTGGTTCCTAGCACCCACATAGTGGCTTACAACCTAATAGTCTTCTCCACTGACAACATATGCCAAGTCAAACATAATTAAAAGAAAAAAAGGCATGTCTATTTGGGAATGGCTCCTGAGTGAGTTCACCAACCTCAGGGGGTCCAGCAAGCTCAGGGGACGATACCACTGGGAGAAGTCACAGCATAGGCTACGGTGGGAACTGTTGGTGAAGGAAATAACCTGTCTGCACGCACTGGGCTTGTGCACACCAGGTATGGTCACATGAGGCAGGGATTTGGGTGACTGGTGGTTTCAGGGGAGGGAGTTGCAACAGTTGTCAAGAATGTGGAACTGAGTTTTTGACACCTTTTTTTCTTTCCTGAGCGAGTGGAGTTGGAGAGAGAGGAAGGAATGGAGTTTACAGGAGCATGTGGGGCTTGGGAGTAGGAGGCAAGCTGGAGGCCCCAACCAAACACAACCATCTATAACTCCAATTTCAGGGGACCTAATGCCATCTTCTGGCCTCTGCTAACACACACACACACACACACACACACACACACACACACACACACACACACGGTATATACATGCAGGCAAAATTCATACAAATAAATAAACCTAGAAGAAAATTTTTAAACATTAAAAAAGCCCTATCATTGAATTTATCAAGGACTCTCCTGTGTTCTCCCTGATAGTTTTTATAGCATTGAACTTTAGATGCAGGTGTAGACTGCATCTTTAATGAATTTTTGAAAGCTGTATAAGAATGACTCTTTTTGTTTTGTTTTGTTTTGTTTTGTTTTGTTTTGTTTTGAGACAGGGTTTCTTTGTGTACCCTTGGCTGTCCTGAAACTCACTCTGTAGGCCAGGCTGGCCTCAAACTCATAAAGATGCACCTGCCTCTACCTCCAGAGCTCTGGGATTAAAGGTAAGAGCCGCCACTGCTAGCCTAGTTTTAATATTTTATTTTCAACCCTTTGCTAGTATTTAGAAACACATTGATTTTTATTTTTATTAGGTTAGTTTTCTGACAATTTTATACATTGCATATACTGCATTCTGGTTTATCTGTCCCTGTCTTCTCTTAGCTCTCTTCTACCCCTCTCTGTTCCTTCTTATCTATTCCTTCCCCAGTTTCATGGTGTTCGCTATTGTTGTGTTGAACTCATTTAGTTTAACCAGAGCTCTCCGGGTGACTGTTGGGACAATCCATCAGAGCCTGGTGGGGCCATTAGTGACTACAGAACTGAAGGTACTTGCCCTTTCCCAGAATTTATCCATAGGAAGCTCTTCATCAGTGAGAAGTAGGGCTCCCTGAGTCCATCTTCCATTCTCGCCGGGCTCCCAGCGAGTCCTGTCTTGTGCAGATCCAGTGCAAACATCCAGAGTGTAGGGGACTTTGTCACTCTCCGCCCTCTGTTCTGGCTACTACATTTTTTTCCACCATCTTTTCTACAGTGTTCTCTGAAACTTGAAGAGGATGTTATAAATGTTGGACACTCAACCTTCACTTAGCCTCAGTATTGTGAGCAGCCATGAGTCTCTATTTACCATTTGCTACAAAAAGAGGTTTCTCTGAGAAGTGATGGGTGTTGTGGTTTGAATGAAAATATTCTGACCCCTACAGGCTCATGTATTTGAATACTTGGTCCCTAACTGAAGGCAGGGGGAGGCTTAGGAGGTGTGGCCTTGCTGGAGGAAGTACAGCACTGGGACAGGCTTTGAGAGACGCCTTACTCTATTTGTTTGCTCTTTCCGTTTTGTGCTTACAGAGAAGGATGTGAGGGCTCAGCCTCCTCCTGCTGCAGCTGCCATGCCTGTTGCTTGTCGACAGACTTCCCTACCATGAAAGACTCTTAACTTTCTGGAATGTAAAACCAAGCAATTTCTTCTCAAAGTTGCCTTGGATGTGGTGTTCAAGTACAGAAAAAAAAAAAAAAAAAAAAAAAAAAAGCAACACTGTGGGTATAAACACAGATATTTAGAAAGTAGAATCAGGTCCTGCCTTGGTGAAGTTTCCCACTATTGGCCTTTGAGTGAGTTTAAAGTACCAGCTACCGAATCTCATTCTCTGGTTGGCCTCAAATCCAGCCAGAGAGCAGTTGATTACCACTGTAACAAGCATGCAACTATTACCCAAGTTTGCACATCTTGCCCAGCAGGTTCTATGTTGGGTGCACAGCTGAGTAAGACCACGGCAAGGAAGAAACTTCTAGTACAACTCCAGCTTGATTCTCTAAATCTTGCAACCAAGATAAATGTGGTCTTTAGCAAGGTTTTATCACTTAGTTCTGGTCTGGTCCAGTCCTAGTCTGGTTTCTGATGCTGTGACAAACACAGGCCAAAAACAACTTGAGGGAGAAAAGTTTTTTGGTTTGTGTGTGTGTGTGTGTGTGTGTGTGTGTGTGTGTGTGTGTGTGTGTGTGTGTTTATATTACAGTCCATCATCAAGGGAACCAAGGCAGGAACTCAAGGCAAGACTCTAGAGGAAGAAACTGAAGTAGAGACCACAAAGGAACATCGCTCACGTTCACTGATGACCTTGCCTCACTAAGCTAGCTTTTGCAGACATTCCAGGCCTACCTGCTTAGGAATGGCGCCATCCACAGTAGGCTGGGCTCTTCAGCATCACTTAGTAATTAATAGAATGCCACACAGACATGTTTGCAGGCCAATCTGATGGAGGCAAATTTTCAATTGGGGTTTCCTCTTCCCTGAAGTTTGTGAGTTTGTGTCAAGTTGACAGCAAGCAAGAACAATGGCAAGAATTCTTGTTGTTATATGGTCCTTTAGGGCTCTGTGACTGGCAATTCATAAAGTTTCCCCACAGCTGGCACTGGTGCTCTTATTTAATAGGCTATAGATTAAAGGAGAAACTTTTTTCCATCCTTACAGGTATTTCCTTTACAATGACTTATTTATTTATACTTTGGTTATAAGCTTGTAGGTTAATGGACTGCTTTTTTATTCCTCATTCATTTGGTCGAAGCTTTCTCCTACAGCCTCAGTTTCAAATTCCTTCTCCATTTAAACATTTATTCTTTTGGAGTGACTTTTTCTGCCTTTAAGTTACTTATACCCTACTATATACTTTTACCTCAAATGCTCTCAATAGCCTCTTTCTAGTTCTCAGGACAGTACAAGAACTCTAGGTTGAACATAGAATTCAAGACTTTGAAGCAAGGATCCATATGAGTAGAGTGCATGCTGTTTGTTTCTCTATGCCTGAGTTACCTCACGTGGTATAATTTTACCTATTTTATGATGTCTAATCATAACCACTTTTCTTTACAGCTGTCTTTTCTGCAGTGTATGATTTGGCATCTTTGTCAAATATCAGATGGCTGTAATCATGTATACTCATGGTTTTGTTTTCTATTTTGTCCCATTGGTTTACATGCTCGTGGATGTGCTAGTGCATTAATGTTTTTATTACTATGGCTCTGTAATATGTTTTGAAGTCTGGAATGATAACTGCTCTCTACAGGAGTCTCTACAGGAAATTATAGTAAAAATATGTACCTCCGATATTTCTCAGTCCAACCAGGCACTGCAGGCCTGCAGGATTCTCTAGAAGCTACTGGTCTTCAGTCTTCACTGCAATCCTGAAGCGAAAGAATGCTTCAGCCACAGAATATATAAATTTGCCACTAAGTGACCACAAGTGGGCAAAAAAGCAGTTTCCTTCTTCTGTGTCTTTCTTATATGGGCTGCCACTTCAAGGTGTAGCCCTTATTAGGATGGGTCTTCCTGCTTCGGTTACTGAGAGTTTTTGTAGTTCTATTTGAACTTTAGGACATTTTCCTGTGAGGAATATTGCAGGAGTTTAATTGGGATCACACTGAATCTATAAAGTTCTACACCAGTGCACCACAGCCAATAGTTCAGAAAAATTAGGGTGAGTTAAGAAACAAACACACACAAATTTTGATTAGAACCACTGAACTGAATGGTGGTTTGAAAGAGAAATTTCCTTCACAGGTTCAGGCACTTGAACACTGGGTCTTCAGTTGGTGCCATTTGGAGAGGTTACTGGGAGGTTTAGCTGGAGGAAGTATATCACTGGGCCTGGGCTTCTCTCATTCAAAGCACCAGCACCTTCACCATGAGGGAGTCAAATGTGGGTAATGCTCTTCAGGCATAGTTGCTTCTTCCTCGCCAGGACCAATCAAATGATGCTAATTAATAAGAGCTCCCATTGAGGAAATGAATGGCGAGCCAATGTGATCACTCATACAAACACTCCAAGGACATGAATTATGACTTTTGGGGAAAAATAACTGTGATCTGGCAGCTTCCCGCTCCCACTGCTGTGCCTGCTGCTCCCTGCCATATTTCTACCATGTCATGATGGACTCTTATCCCTCCGGAACCATAAGTCAAAACCGATTGGTCATCAGGAATTGATATGCTCACTCTACGTTGGCAGACACCCTCTTCCTTTCTAGCATTAACTTAAAATGGTTGTGCATTTGCCATGTGCCAGTGTCTTGGTTCCAGGCCTAGTTAATGCCATAAAGATTAAAAGAAAAGTCTTCAGTAATAGCTAGGTGTGGTGGCTCATACATTTAGTTCTATCACTCAGGAGGCAAAGGGAGGTTGATTGCTGTGGGTTCGGGACCAGCTTGGTCTATATAGTGAGTTCCTAGCCAGCCAGAACTGCACATCATGTTCTAAGCTTGCTGGTTTCTGCTCTGTGCCTCTAAGAACTAACAGTTTTTTATTTATTTATTTTTTACTTTTTGTTTACTTTTTCACTGGATATTTTATTTATTTACATTTCGCATGTTATCCCCTTTGCAGTTACCCCTCTAGACACCCCGTACCCCATCCTTCCTCACCCTACTTCTATGAGGGTGCTCTCCAACACACACCCACTCCCTGACCTGGAATTCCCCTACACTGGAGCATCAAGCCTTTCTAGGACCAAGGGCCTTTCCTCCCATTGGTGTCTGACAAGACCATCCTCTACTACAAATGCGGCTGGAGCCAGAGGACCCTCCATATGTACTCTTTGGTTGGTGGTTTAGTCCCTGGGAGCTCTGGGTGTTCTGGTTGACTGATATCGTTGTTCTTTCAGAGCCTGACAAATACAGAGGCAGATGCTCACAGCCAACCACTGGACTGAGTGTGGGGTCCCCAATAGAGAAGTTAAAGAACTGAAGGAGCTGAAGTGATTTGCAACCCATAGGAAAAATAGCAATGATAGTCTTCTCTTAAGAGCTCTGCCTTCCTCCATTGCTTTGACTTAGCTGTCCTATCACCTTACTCAGAGTTTGAAACCCAGTCTTAGTTCTTTATTACTTTTATTTTTTACAGTCTAGTCATTATCCCCCTCCTGGTCTGCCCTCTGACTGTTCCACATCCCATTCCTCCTCCCCCCTTACCCTCTATTCCCCCACCCCTCCCTCCACTTCCACCAGTCCTCCCCAACCCCTGGGGCCTCAAGTCTCTTGAGCGTTGTGCATCTTCTCTCACTAAGGCCAGACAGGCAGTCCTCTGCTGTACATGTGTTGGGATCCTCAGACCAGCAAGTGTATGCTACCTGGTTGGTGGCTCAGTGTCTGAGAGAGCTCATGTGTCTGTGTGCGGATTATTGTCTTTATGCAGGTGGGGGCTGGCACAGGATGGGGTAGGGCCTGTGATTGGGCAGTGAGAAAGTGGGGCAGGGACAGAGTTTTGGTAAGAAGAGAGAGAGGAGAAAGAGGAAAAGAACCAAGATGGAGGCAGAAAAGAATGACCCAGATCCGTGTGGCCTTAAATGGCCACAGGTAGTTATGAATATTTCTTAAGGGATGGATTCTTATAGGTCAATTTGTCTTCTGTAGGTGGGTGGTTTATCTCATTAACAATTGGCTCTGAGTTTATTATGTGGACGTTTTGTGGAGTGTAAATTTACCGAGATAAATTAGTAAGATAAATCTAATTGCTAAATTACAAACTTATTGAGTCCTGATTTTAACAGGTTGCTGGGAGTTGTGACTGTAACATTCAGGGGGCGGATGCTGGGAGTGTGAGCAGAGTTCTGAGGCACAGAACCAGAGCAGCGGCCTCCACTGGGATCAGAGAATAGCCAGGGGTAGCATGGTGTGGTACCCTAGAACCAGCTACCGCAGAGATGAATATACCCGGCTGATGCCGAATGGCTCAACAATGTCAGCTATCAAGGGTTTTTGGATGTTTATAATATTTACCACAACATCTGGGTTAGTTGAGATTGCTGGTCTAGACTCCTATAGGGTCGCCCTCCTCCTTAGCTTCTTCCACCTTTTTCCTAATTCAACCACAGGGGTCCTCAGCTTCTGTCCATTGGTTGGGTGTGAGTATCGGCCTCTGTCTCAGTCAGCTTCTTGTTGGGCCTTTTGCATATAGGTCAGCCATGCTAGGCTCCTGTCTATAAGCACACCATAGCATCAGTAATAGTGTCAGGTCTTGGGGCCTCCCCTTGAGATGGATCACAGGTTGGGCTGGTCACTTCACCGATTTTCCCTCAGTCTCTTCTCCATTTTTGTCCCTGCAGTTATTTTAAACAGGAACAATTCTGGGTTAGAGTTTTTTACTGTGGGATGGCAACCCCATCCATCCACCCGAGGCCCTGTTTTCTTACTGGAACTCTACAAGCTCCCTCTCCTCACTGATGAGCATTTCATCTAAAGTCCCTCCTTTTGAGTCCTGAGAGTCTCTCACTTCCCAGGTCTCTGGTACATTCTAGAGGATCCCCCACCTCTCATTCCCTGGGGCTGCACATTTCCATTCATTCTGCTGGCCCTTGGGGCTTCTCTCTTGTTTCCCCTCCCCAATACCTAATCATGTTCCCTTTTCTCCCTTCCTCTTCCCTCTTCCACCCATGTTTCTCCCTCCCTCTACTCTCCTGATTGCTTTCTTCTCCCAAGTGGGACTGAAGAATCCTCACTTGGGCCTTTGGTGTGGGAGTTCTGTGGATTTTATCCTAGGTACTCTGTACTCTTTGGCTATTATCCACTTATTAGTAAGTACATAAAATCCGGTCTTATTTTTTTAAAGTCTAAGCTTCTCTCTGTATTACTATAAAGTATATATTTTCAAAAGTTTAGCGCTCATTCTGACTACTGGGTTCTGTAGGTGTAGGAGGCCTTTATTGAATGAGTCCATTCATGTGCTTTTTGCTTCCACGGAACACACAATCTGAAGGAGTTTTGTATCCTTGGATTATGTAGCTTCTGTTCTCACACATTGAGAGGCACTCTCAACTTGGGTTATTGGACTAGAGGTGCAGGTAGCTGGGCTCATTAGTTGACAAGAGGACAGCACAGAGGGACACCTTGACAAGTTAGAGCAAGAGTGGATTTAGAAGGCAGCTTTTCTGCCCTAGTGGGAGGTAAGCCTGCTCCCTGGAAAGCACTGGGAAGAATGGCTCTTAGCCTTTATATTCTGACGGATCATTGCAACTCAACAGAAATAAGTTAATTCAACCCAAAATGTTTTACCATACCTCTAAAATGAATACACTGCCTTCAAAGCATGTGCTAACTTACAACAGTGAAGCAGCTTTAGGGTTACACGTCATTGGGCACATCTTATTCTTCATAGTCCATTTGTAACTTCCAACTTTTTCTACAGTTCTTTTTCTCTTAAGCTTTCAGTCTTCTCATGAAATGCTAAGGGGAGGTGCAGAAGGTAGAAGGGGTGACAGGCTCACCTAGTGAACTCCGGCCTTGCCTTTTCTAACATTCATGTAAATGCAGCCTCAAGAGTGATAGATGCTTTACTTGTCTCTATAAAGTTCTCCTGATAATTAAGACGGTGTGCATGGTCACTCACAGGTGGATTACAAGTTGGTATGATGACCCATTTGTATAGAAGAGGCAACTGAGGCTTGAGGCTTGAGACATGTATGTGACCTCTCCAAAGTCATTCACAATATACCACACTGAATTCATGCGCCAGCTAGACTCACGTCACACACACACACACACACACACACACACACACACACACACACACACACACACGCACACACACACTGACCTACCCCTCCCCTGAGCCTGAACTCTAGACCTTGGTATTCTTACCCAGTGCAGAAATTTGGTTTCTTAATATCTCAGCTCACTGACTTCTGCAGCACAAGGGCCTGACTTCCTTGATGCCACTGTAGTATTTGTAGTAGCCCCCTACTGTCTCCCTCTCTCCTGCTCTCTTTAAACCTTACTGTTAAATTGATTTTTCTTTTAATACACTACTTTCACACTCATGTCACCTACTCTGGAGAAACGACCCCATGTCTATCTCTACCCCACTGGGGAATGAATGTCTGAGGCACGAGACAATGTGTATATGTGTATATGAAATACAGAAGTGTGTCTTACACAGAGAGAACGTACTATCTGTAAGTGTAGCCTTCGAACACTCTATCCCTAGTTGCTTTGCTCCTTTAGAAGTCCTCCTGGGAATCAATTTGAGTGTGGAACAAATCTGTCTTCTAGAAAGGTCTCCAAACTCCAACACAGAATAGGAAATTCTAAGAACAGTGGAGGAAGAGAATGGACCTTAGACCCTAGTAGGGACTGGACTCTGCTCACCTCCTCTGTGAAGTTGGTCTCAAGTAAGTAATGTTTTGTTTCCCTCAGAGGTCCCTCCTTTTCTGTTTCACACGAGACTCTCTCTCACCTCTGGATGAAGCATTTTCCCCTTTGATCTTCCCTTTCTCCCTTTCTCCCTTTCTCATATTCCTGAAGAAGGGAAGAAAAGAAAGAGTGTGGGCAGTAGCAGTCTCTCAGGCCCCCACTGTCAGAACAGCTTCTCCCAAGGAGGACCTTCAAAGGAGATGCTTCATTTCCTTAGTCAGAGGGTGGGAGGGTTGGGGTGGGTTCCTTCCCCCAGAGCAGGGTCAAGAAAAGTAGACCAGAAGTAGAGGGGTCTTGGTAGGTAAGGTCATCAATACTGAGTAGCAGCTCCTTCATGATCAGTGTGGTGGTTTGTATATATTTGGGCCAAGGAGTGGCACTATTAGGAAGTGTGGAGTGGGTGTTGGAGTAGGTGTGTCACTGTGGGTGTGAGCTTTAATATCCTAGTTCTACCTGCCTGGAAGTGAGTTTTCCACTAGTAGTCATCAGGTTAAGATGTAGAATTCTCAGCTGTCGTCTGCATCATGCCTGCTCCCACTTTGATGATGATGGTCTGAACCTCTGAACCTGTAAGCCAGCCCAACTAAATGTTGTCTTTTATAAGACTTGCCTTGGTCATGGTACCTGTTCACAGCAGGAAAACCCTAATTAAGATAATCACTCACTCTTGGCTGCCCTAGATCCTATGTAATTCAACAGCTGTGGGATCTGTTTTAACTCAAATGAACTGAAGTTTAATATAATTAAAAATAATTTTCTCGGTCTCATTAAACACATTTCAAGTGAACACTAAGTGCATCTGCCTAGGAACAGAGCAGATGTGAAGCCTGTCCATCACTACAAAATCTTTTTCTTCCCTTTTTTCCCTCTTCTTGCCTTTTTCTTCCCCCTCTCCTCCTCCTCTCCTTTTCTCCTTCCTTCTCTCTACCCCCACGGTTTTATTTTTTGGCACAGAGTCTCACTATTGAACTGGTAAGGACCAGTTTGAAATCCTTCTGCCTTGGACTCCTGAATACTAGGGTCACAAGCATGGGCCCCCTGCCTAGGATATTGCAAAAGGTTTTGGATAGTGCTGCTTTTAATCTCATCATAACCAATGCGTTCTATTGTAAGTATTATCATTCTCTGGTGGATACCCTGGTACCTTCTAACTTTCTCTCACACAACTACTATCATGTAGCCATTTCCTGCAAATGGAAATCTCTCTCCTGGAAGGAAGAAAGACACTTAAGGTCAGGAAGCTTATGAGGCCCAGTAATCTCATCTGTATGGTGCTTACAAAGGTAAAAGGCTCATGAGGTCCCTTCCTGAGGTAATATATGTGGTTACTATTTCTAGAGGAGACGAGTCTGGTGTAGCTAATTGCAAGTCATGCAGGGAGCTCCATGGCTACCTCATTTGTGAGTCATCATCTAAGGTGGGGTAGGATTTTCAGTTGCTTTTGTGTCACTCCTGCTCCTGTAAGTTAGCCCTGGTCTGTGCTCCCATAAATAACCCCAATAAACTCATTGGTCTGCTACACTAGACCTAGGTTGAATCCTTTCTTTTGTGCATCTTTGATGCTCTTTCTGGTATGAATAGATGTTTGCACTTTCTTAGGAAAATGCTATAGACAAATGAACAGGAACTAAGGCTAACTGAAGAGAAGCCATTGTACGGCCTCTGCAAGGAGGGGTAAGAAACACAGTGGAGGCTGATGAGTCTGAAGGTGGAGTGCTTACTGCAGCAATCTCCATATGACGACCATTCTCTGTGTAGTACAGGATGCTCTCTTGCTACAGATGATAAGTAATGCCACTAGGCTGATCCATCTGAGAGTGGAAATGTCATTGTGGTCATCATTCTCTATGTAGTATAAGGTGGCACACATCTTTGATAAATAAAGCGTGTCTCATGAGTTTTCAGACACATCAAAGGTTGACTCAAAAATATGTTACAATTTCCAAAAGACCCAAGTATGGACTGACCTTTGGCTATGGTGGCAGTTTCATGACCTTTGAGGTGGGAAGGACTTGTCATTGAATGTCAGTCATCTGTCCAGAGAGAGCTTACCCATAGGAGGAAGGAATTATGATGACAAGGACGTGCTGGTTTCTGCATTAGACCTCAACTGGGCAAGAAAAGACAAAGGAAGATGAGATAGATGTGAAAGCACAAATTAGATCTGTGCTAATTTGCTCTTATTGGGTTCCAAGATCCTTAGAAGCCATAGGAAGAATCAGACATTGAGGACAGAGCGAGTGAGATAGAAGTGAAGGAAGATGCCACTCTGGTCTGACCTTTAAATTCTTAAGCCTTAAGCTTTCTTAAGCTGAGGACCGAACCCAGGGCCTTGTGCTTGCTAGACAAGAGCTCTACCACTGAGCTAAAACCCCAACCCCCTGACCCTCAGTTCAAATGAAAGGAAGCATCCATAAGTCAGCTTTCACAAGAGCATCTTAATAATGGTCTAGTACAAGAAGCTATGATGAACAGGAGCTACTTTTCATATAAACTTCTTGCATTAAAAAAAGACTTTTTAATAAGTAGCTCTTATAGCCCAGCTTTTAAGGACACAGGGAATGGGAGTGAGTGGAATTGATGTGACTCCCCTGGAAGCCGAGGGCCGTGTAGACAAAAGCTGTCAAGGAAAATAAAGAAAACAGATCTCCGATGAACTGGCTCATACAGGCCACGTGGTTATCCACTGGGTGTTCTCATGAATATCAGAGATTAGCAGGAAATAGGGGATGCACGTGCCTAACTGGGATATGACATATCAAAGGAGCATTCTTTGCTAAAAGAATCATCATTTAGCAAAGTCATGTTCTTTGATGCTCAGTTCACTGGGTCTGACAGTACTGTGCAGGAGAGTGAAGTGAGATCTCAGAGACCTCAGGACTGGTATGAGACTTTACATCTTGGTTTGTGATTTTTATGAAGTAGAAAGGCTCTAGGCGATTATGAAAATTGGGTTTGCAAAGCCCTAAAGCAGACAAAAGTGTCTCTCCAGATTACCCAAAAGCAAATATAGTAGATTTTTGTTAGGCCTTAGCTCCCAGTAGAAAAAACTTATCAAAAGGTAAATGTTGTGCTAGTAAGTCTCTGGGTTGCTTTAAAATATAAATAACAATCCATCAAAGGGGTGAAGGTGTCAGTGCTGGTAAAAAAGTCAAGGCTTGTCCTAGAGAAAGATAATTAACCTCCCAAGTTTGCTGTTGTACATTTCTTCCCCGATAGGGTGGAGACTATTCACCTAGCAGGGCTCGTTTAGCACTCAGGTGTACCTAATGAAGAGGTACTGTGTTAGTCAGAGCTTGTGGAACCAGTGAACCCGCCTGAGCGGCAGGTTATACAAGCAGGAGCGGAGCTCAGCCCCCTTTTGCCTCCAGCCAGGTCTAGCAGATCAGGCCGGCCATACAAAGCCTGTGAGGGTAGATGTCAGGATAAGGCAACGAAAGGTGCTTTGGGAGATTGGAGCCAAGGCTGGGTCTCAAACTCACAGATATTGGTCTGCTTTTGCCTCCCCAGTGCTGGAACTAAGGGCATACAGCACCATGCCCAAGTAAACTGTTTATTTAACATATAGCACTGCAAACAAAGAGTCTGATTGCAACCACTGAACTGGCAGCTAAGATTTAGGAGACTTGGGAAGCATTTTGCAGAGAGAAAATGAGGAAGTTCACTCTTGTGCACCCAGGATACTGCTGAGACCTACAAAGGTAGAGTGCTGATGATAGGGGGGTGTGTTCATGGCAGAAGGAAAACAGACACTGGGTCTAGGCGTGTATTATGATACACTTCCTAGCACACCCAAAGACGGGATTGCATCCTCAAAACCAAAGCAGAAAACCATGCAGACTGGCTCCAGCCTTGGGAATCCACATGGGAACTGCAATGAATCAAGTTTGTGCTGTCTACAGCTTGACTTGCTGGGTTTCTCCAAAACACATGACCCTTGCTTCTACTTTTAAAAATTGTTATTCAGCATGTTAAAGCCTGAAAATAAGGAGTACCGTCGTGAGTACCACCAAGGTCAATGCAAGGACTCTCTGGCCAATGTATGAAGTGTGTGTTACCTACCGGGGCCACTTCCTGGCACAAAAAGCAGGACCTGGCACCACCCTCAAACAAGTCACTGGCACAAGCTTTGGTGGAGGTAGAAGTCTCAAAGGACACAGTCTGTGCACGCGGGGAGGAAGTCATTTACTTAGACTATCTTCCAGGAAAAGATGGGGAAAGGGAACTTGGGGATTGCAGGCACCAGCTCTTTAGACACCAAGTACATTGCTATTTTTAACTCACGGTTTATTGGTTCTTCCTCTTTAATTCTGCTTTGCTTACACGTTGCTGATAAATAGCCTCATAACATCTACTTTGGGGATCCCAAGATTAAGTGAAAATTGATAGTCTCAAAGCAGGGTTATGTAGGATTCAAACAGCAAAACGTGGATTGTTTAGAGGGAGAAATGGAAACCAGAATGGTCATGCCTACAATGAGTCACCAGAGGGCGCCATAACTCCGTCTCCAAAAGTTTTCCAGCACAAATCCCCTTGGACTTCAATTAAACAGAAGATTTCCTACAGTGACAGGTTCCACCCCAATAATCCTAAAGGTGTAAGAAAGTAGGCAACCAGATCCTGAAAACCTGCTGGGGCATGAGTTTCAGTCATGTCATCATGATATAAAAATTGACATGGTTCTAAGGAATCTGAATATAGCCTAGTTTGGTTTTATTAAAGATTAACTTTTTTTTAATGTGCATGTGCATGTGCATGTGCATGTGCATGTGAGCCTGCTTGGTTTCTGGGCACCATCTGCCTTAGGATTCCATGGAGCCTGGAAAGGGGCCTGGGATAGCTTGGAATTACAGTCACAGACAGTGCGAGGCCTTTTGTAGGTGCTTGGAACTGAACACTGTCCTCTGCAAGAACAGAAAGCAGCCACGCTACTGAGCCATCTCTCCAGTCCCGTTTGAGCCATCTCTCCAGTCCCCTCTTACCTTTTGACCTTGCATTTTCTGTTTTTCCTTTTCCTTCCTGGGCAAACAGGGAATTCCGAAGAGCAGAGATCGCCAGGTTGATCTGACACACTCTCTCCTCTCCCTGCTGTGGGTACTCAGGGCAGGGAAGTGAGGAGCTGGTCTCCTACGAAGACACTCCTGACCTCGAACATGGACTGTCAGGTCTGAGGAACTCTAGGAGAACCTCTTTCCCTGCGTTCACTGCACACAAGCAACACTGCTGAGAGCCAGGACAGAGACCTTTTGGGCCAAACTGAAATTGTGCTCCAAGCCACGAAGAGACAACAGTATCACTCAATGCGAAGGTGCTCTTTGTCCAAGTTGTTGATGAAGTGGAGTCTAAATAAGAGTGTGAAATAATCTGAGATCTACGAAGCCAGGTTTAAAATCCAAACCAGCCAGTCTGCGGCAGAGGGCGGGAGTGGACCATACTCTTCAGCCAATTTCAGAGCAGTGCTGCCACCCCGTGGACAACTAGAAAATTAAACTTAAGTTTCTCCAAATGTTTTTGGTTTTGTTTTTTTAAATAAAAGCAGAAATGACACTTGCTATATTTCTATCATAAGATTTTTCCTGACGCGTTTTTGGCACTGCCATAGAATACAGAGGGTCCAAAATGAAGAGACATGAAAAACAGCTATTGAGAAACGCAGCATGCCCTCTAGGCTTTAAAAATGCGAAAGATCTGGAGATCCAGAATAGTTTCCAATATGCACTCACTACAGTAAATGAGCCACGAGTCATATTCAGAATTAAAGGAATAGCAAATGTTTGCTGAGTGCTTACTGTTTGTTTGTTTTTTTTCTTTTCTTCTTTTCGGAGCTGGGGACCGAACCCAGGGCCTTGCGCTTGCTAGGCAAGCGCTCTACCACTGAGTCAAATCCCCAACCCCCTCACTGTTTGTTAAATCTGTATTTTATGTGCGTAATTTTATGGACAGGGTTCATCTATGCTTTTATATCTGAATTTACTGACTCCTTACTGCCGTCCCCTCAAGCTGTTGCTACTTTTAATCTTCATTTTCCATGTAAAGCTCTGAGGCACTGTTGAAGGTCAGTCATACAGCAAACACGGTAAATTGGAAGTCCAACCTGTGAAATCTGGGCTGAAGCCTGTGCTCCTGACTATGAGACTACTTATTCTCAAAAGTGGCCTGAAGCAGTCACTGACGTCGTCGTCGTCGTCGTCGTCGTCGTCGTCGTCGTCGTCACTTGAAAGCAGGCCCACCCAGGATGAATCAGACGCTCAGCATGGAAATCAGCGTGAATCCAGGTGTTGTTGCCAAGGGAAGCTCGGCAACTATGGAGACAAACTACACGGCTGCCATCTTTTGGAGTACTGAAATAAACGAACTCCAGTAGATACTGTTATAGGGATTCAGGCTGCTTCACTCGTTGATATGGCCGAGATTGCCCGGGAGTTAAGAGTATACGATGAAACATACTTAGGTAATTCAGACCCTTAAAAATCAGCTGCCTCTCCCAAACTCTAAACTGTCAGGGATCCTTTGTTCCTGTGCTTTGAACTGTGATAAAAGACCCTCCTTTGGGAAAAGTCCAGGGCAGAGGACCTGGGTGCTTCTGAAGAGGTAACTTTCAGGGGCAGCCATGCATCTCTTTCCTCCAAAATGAAGCAAGAAGTAAATGAGAAAGAGGAAATTCCTTGCAGGACATTTACTCCCTTTTCTCTTCAGCATTAAAAAACATATATTTCTCTCTGTGTCTATGTGTGTATGTGTGTTTCTGTTTTTCTGTAGGCCACATGAGTGCAGTTCCCAAGGAGGTCAAAGAGCTCTTTGGGTCTCCTGAAACTGGACTTTCTGGCAGGAAGTCGTGAACCACAGAAACTGAACTTAGGTTCTCTGGCAGAGCCCCAAGTGCTTCTCCGACTTCCTCTCTTCCATTTTTAGACAGTCTGAAGTAATGATCCTAGCCACAAATTGGACCTCATCTTCCTAGGTATGTGGTTTAGGGTTGTAGCATTTTAGTGAAGTTG
The DNA here is from genome assembly GCF_011064425.1 of Rattus rattus. NCBI lineage: Eukaryota > Metazoa > Chordata > Mammalia > Rodentia > Muridae > Rattus > Rattus rattus. The sequence goes on along the minus strand of NC_046167.1, from coordinate 36,538,063 downwards.
AAACTTGTCACAGAATCCATTTCCCTGAATCATCCCAGGCTGGTATGCACTGCCAGGGGCTAGCACATGGAATGTGGAAGGTAGACAAGAAACAGTCAGTATCATGCTCCACAGACACACAGGCATGTGTAGCTCATGCCCTAGGATGCTGATCTGTTGGCTCCCCGTTTGTGGACAGTCTCTAGACTCCCAGCTCCTCCAGTCCTGCTGAAGCTGTTCCCAGCTTCTCTGAATCCTGCCCAGTAGTGTGTTAATATCAAATGGGACGCATAGGAAACCATTGGCTGGGACTGAGCTACTGTGGGATGCCTAATGAACTGAACTCAAACAGACTTATTCATACCAAAGTTTCATATCACCAGGTCAAATGATGGGGTGGGGGAAGGGGTAAATAAACCAACTTTCTGAACTGGCCGGTTTGGGCATAAGACCAAAGTCTTCTCTGACTTTGGAAATTGCTACTACTGTGGGTGCCCTCCAGAACAAGATGACAAGGCTCCATTGCTGAAGATGTTATATGCTTCAAGGTGGCACTAATCTAGAAGTTTCTTCCTGGCTATCTGGCTGTCATAGTGCTAGAAGGTGCTATACAGTGCTGAGTAAGAATTGTCACAGTGTGATTATGACATGGACCCACAGTGCAATACTGGCCAGACAGGCAGGAGACTCTCCTAGCACACTAATATTGGGAGATGGTTTTGTGCTCTGTGTGTGTTCAGATGTTGGTTTCTGTGCCCAGAGATCTGGTTGCAGTTTAGATGCTGCCATTGCCATGATAATTGGAGTAGCTCCTGTCTCAATGAAGTACAAAGATATTTTTCCAGCACCTCTGATTTCCTAATAAACTGCTGACCAGCCAATAGTTGGGCAAGAGAGGAGCATAAGGCAGGACCTCCAATCTCAGTCAGGGGGAGAGAGAGAGAGAGAGAGAGAGAGAGAGAGAGAGAGAGAGAGAGAGAGAGAGAGAGAGAGAGAAGGATCAAAAGGATTTGATAAAAAAGTTTGCCAAGGGCGCAGCCATGAAGACACACAGAGCTGAAGAGCCAGGGTAGGACTCAGATGACAAGTAATGGGGGCAAGTGGCTGGGAAGCAGTCCAATGCAGCATGGTCAGGTTAGAGTAGAGTCCAATGCAGCATGGTCAGGTTAGAGTAGAGTCCAATGCAGCATGGTCAGGTTAGAGTAGAGTCCAATGCAGCATGGTCAGGTTAGAGTAGAGTCCAATGCAGCATGGTCAGGTTAGAGTAGATGGACCCTGCCCTGTTTTGTGTTTGGAGCTTGTTAATAAGATCACTGTGTCATTTCTTTGGGAACAAGGTGGGTGTAGAAAAGCCCCCAGAATTTCTTTGCTACGATAGTGCTAGATATGCCCATGTCTCTCCCTCCTAAATCCTTCACCCAGAAGGCCACTCTGCAGACTTAAGATCCTAGGTCTAGCCATCTGTGGACTGTCTAATCAACTCTGAGGATTGTTAAGTATTCACCCATGCATCCCCTCCCGATGGAGGTTTTAATGTCTGCTGATATACTCATGGAGGCAGAGAGAAGACTGCATTGAAGAGCAGCCAATGGACAGGCTGAGAAGATCTGGGTATTAGACCAGAGAGAGGGGGGAAAGCTAGAAGCTAGTGTCTTAGTAGAATAAACCACAGAAGTTTGAGGCTAAGAGTTTTCAGAGGAAGAGAAGTCAACCATGATAGAGCAAGTCTTGCTCTTGGTGCTCTCTCTGTGGCAGATAGGATCACACAAACACCATGAGTCACTGAGGGAAGATGGGTATCCTGAGGACAGTGAGAATCTGAGGACACACAAATGACCATTTCCAAACTGGAGAAAGAATGTTGCCTTAGTTAGGGTTTCTATTGCTTGAAAAGACACCATGACCATGGCAACTCTTAAGGAAAACAGCATTTAATTGGGGCTGGCGTACAGTTGAGAGGTTTAGTCCATTATTTTTTTTCATCTTTATTAATTGGGGTATTTATTTACATTTCGATTGTTATTCCCTTTCCCGGTTTCCGGCACAACATCCCCCTAACCCCTCCCCCTCCCCTTCTCTATGGGTGTTCCCATCCCCACCCTCCCCCCATTACCACCCTCAGCCCAACAATCACATTCACTGGGGGTTCAGTCTTGGCAGGACCAAGGGCTTTCCCTTCCACTGGTGATCTTACTAGAATATTCATTGCTACCTATGAGGTGGAGCCCAGGGTCAGTCCATGCATAGTCTTTGGGTAGTGGCTTAGTCCTGGAAGCTCTGGTTGCTTGGCATTGTTGTTCATATGGGGTCTCAAGTCCCTTCAAGCTCTTTCAGTCCTTTCTCTGATTCCTTCAATGGGGGTCCTATTCTCAGTTCAGTGGTTTGCTGCTGGCATTCGCCTATGTATTTGCTGTATTCTGGCTGTGTCTCTCAGGAGAGATCTACATCCAGCTCCTGTCGGCCTGCACTTCTTTGCTTCATCCATCTTGTCTAATTGGGTGGCTGTATATGTATGGGCCACATGTGGAGCAGGCTCTGAATGGGTGTTCCTTCTGTGTCTGTTTTAATCTTTGCCTCTCTATTCCCTGCCAAGGGTATTCTTGTTCTCCTTTTAAAGAAGGAGTGAAGCATTCACATTTTGATCATCCGTCTTGAGTTTCATGTGTTCTATGCATCTAGGGTAGTTTGAGCATTTGGGCTAATAGCCACTTATCAATGAGTACATACCATGTATGTCTTTCTGTGATTGGGTTAGCTCACTCAGGATGATATTTTCCAGTTCCAACCATTTGCCTACGAATTTCATAAAGTCATTGTTTTTGATAGCTGAGTAATATTCCATTGTGTAGATGTACCACATTTTCTGTATCCATTCCTCTATTGAAGGGCATCTGGGTTCTTTCCAGCTTCTGGCTATTATGAATAAGGCTGCTATGAACATAGTGGAGCATGTGTCTTTGTTATATGTTGGGGCATCTTTTGGGTATATGCCCAAGAGAGGTATAGTTGGGTCTTCAGTTAGTTCAAAGTCCAATTTTCTGAGGAACCTCCAGACTGATTTCCAGAATGGTTGTACCAGTCTGCAATCCCACCAACAATGGAGGAGTGTTCCTCTTTCTCCACATCCTCGCTAGCATCTGCTGTCACCTGAGTTTTTGATCTTAGCCATTCTCACTGGTGTGAGGTGAAATCTCAGGGTTGTTTTGATTTGCATTTCCCTTATGACTAAAGATGTTGAACATTTCTTTAGGTGTTTCTCAGCCATTTGGCATTCCTCAGCTGTGAATTCTCTGAACCCCATTTTTAATAGGGTTATTTGTCTCCCTGCAGTCTAACTTCTTGAGTTCTTTGTATATTTTGGATATAAGCCCTCTATCAGTTGTAGGATTGGTAAAGATCTTTTTCCAATCTGTTGGTTGCTGTTTTGTCCTAACAATAGTGTCCTTTGCCTTACAGAAGCTTTGCAGTTTTATGAGATCCCATTCTTGATCTTAGAGCATAAGGAGAATGCAGGGTCTTCATTGCGAATCCAGTTTGTTAATCTGTGTCTTTTTATTGGGGAGTTGATGTTGAGAGATATTAAGGAATAGTGAGTGTTGCTTCCTGTTATATTTGTATTTGGATGTGAGATTATGTTTGTGTGCTTTTCTTCTCTTTGTTTTGTTGCCAAGACAATTAGTTTCTTGCTTTTTCTAGGGTGTAGCTTGTCTCCTTATGTTGGGCTTTACCATTTATTATCCTTTGTAGGGCTGGATATGTAGAAAGATATTGTGTAAATTTGGTTTTGTCATGGAATATCTTGGTTTCTCCATCTATGTTTATTGAGAGTTTTGCTGGATACAGTAACCTGGGCTGGCATTTGTGTTCTCTTGGAGTCTGTATGACATCTGTCCAGGGTCTTCTGGCTTTCATAGTCTCTGGTGAGAAGTCTGGTGTGATTCTGATAGGTCTGCCTTTATATGTTACTTGACATTTTTCCCTTACTGCTTTTAATATTCTTTCTTTGTTTTGTCCATTTGGTGTTTTGACTATTATGTGATGGGAGGAGTTTCTTTTCTGGTCCAATCTATTTGGAGTTCTGTAGGCTTCTTGTATGTTTATGGGCATTTCTTTCTTTAGGTTAGGGAAGTTTTCTTCTATGATTTTGTTGAAGATATTTACTGGTCCTTTGAGCTGGGAGTCTTCACTCTTTTCTATACCTATTATCCTTAGGTTTGATCTTCTCTTTGAGTCCTGGATTTCCTGTATGTTTTGGGGCAGTAGCTCTTTCCGTTTTACATTATCTTTGACAGTTGTGTCGATGATTTCTATGGAATCTTCTGCTCCTGAGATTCTCTCTTCTATCTCTTTTATTCTGTTGGTGATGCTTGTATCTACGACTCCTTGTCTCTTCCTTTGGTTTTCTATATCCAGGGTTGTCTCCCTTTGTGCTTTCTTTATTGCTTATACTTCCATTTTTAATTCCTTCACCTGTTTGATTGTGTTTTCCTGGAATTCTTTCAGGGATTTTGTGATTCCTCTGTATAGGCTTCTACTTGTTTATTTATGTTTTCCTCGTTTCTCTAAGGGAGTTCTTTATGTCTGTCTTGAAATCCTCCAGCATCATGATCAAATGTGGTTTTAAATCTAGATCTTGCTTTTCTGGTGTGTTTGGATATTCAGTGTTTGCTTTGGTGGGCGAATTGGGCTCCGATGATGCCATGTAGTCTTGGTTTCTGTTGCTTGTGTTCCTGTGCTTGCCTCTTGCCATCAGGTTGTCTCTGGTGTTACCTTGTTCTGCTATTTCTGACAGTGGCTAGACTGTCCTATAGGCCTGTGTGTCAGGAGTGCTGTAGACCTGTTTTCCTGTTTTATTTCAGCCAGTTATGGGAACAGAGTGTTCTGCTTTCGGGCGTGTAGTCTTTCCTGTCTACTGGTCTTCAGCTGTTCCTGTGGTCTACCAGGCCGGTCGCTTGGAGCAGAAAAGTTAGTCTTACCTGTGGTCCCACAGCTGAAGTTGCTCCTGGGGAGCTGCTTTTGAGCTCCCCCTGAGGGCGGCAGCCATGAGGGCCTATGCTGCCTTTTCCCGGGAGCCCCCATGTACCGGGGTCCCAGATGGCATTACGTGTTTTCCTCTGGAGTCAGAAATGTGGGCAGAGTGTAGTCTCTTCTGGCTTCCCAGGTATGTCTGCCCCTCTGAAGGTTTAGCTCTCCCTCCCATGGGATTTGGGTGCAGGGAGCTGTTGACTGGGTCCCTTCAGCTCCGGGCGGTGTGTGGACCGCAGGGGACTTGCCGCTTGAGCGCCCCTATCTCCAGGTTCCCACAGGCCCTATCGGTTTAGTCCATTATTATCATGGTATGAAGCTTGGTAGCCTGCAGTCAGATATGGTGCTGGGGAGGAGCTGAGATTCCTACATCTGAATTGGAGAAAAGAGTGAGACACTGAGGCTGGTTTGAGCATCTGAGACCCCAAAGCCCACCCTCAGTGACATATTTCCTACAACAAGGCCATAACTCCTAATAGTGGCTCTCCCTATGGGCCAATGGGAGCCATTTTCATTCAAACCATCACAGATGTCCAGAAAAGCCAGCGTAATGTGAGGTCAGCTTCCAACTCCACCACTCTCCAGCTGGGGACTTTGCAAAGTTGCTTAACCTCTCTGCTCCCATAGGTAAATGTAGCTAATAATATTCCCAACCTCACAGGTAGCTGAGATGTCTACATGAGCTAATGTCTGTAAAGCATCTATAAGAATTCCTGTATGTACTACATTTTTTGTTTATTCATGATGTATTCACGTTTACAGAGAACTCATGACCACCCACACCTCAGAAGGTACCGCTCTCCTCTCCCCACTGTTATTCTAGGAATTATATGGCACACAGTTTCCTCTCCTATGCTGCCCTTTCTCGCATTTCTGTACCCTTACCACACATATGGAAAGCAGTTACTAGCATGAAGGCCTCTACCAAGATGACTCAGCGGGTAAAAGTGCTTGCTTCCCATGCCTGATGGCTTGAATTCGTCCGTAAACCTATGGTGGAAGGAGAGAGCCAACTCCAAGAAGTTGTCCTCTGACCTCCACACATGCACCGTGGCATTGGTGCATTAACCTACCCCCATTCTATCCCTCCCACCACCAAAATGCTACTAATAAATAAAATTGTAAAAATCAACCAATCAAGCATCAAATTCAAGGTGCAAGTGAGCTTGTGGAGTCTGACTTTTTTGATTACTTTTCTCAGTGATATGACGCAATGCTTTTCAACCCTCTCATGGGTAAGCTTCTGTCTTCTGTGGGCATTTTTATGCCATGGGATAAACACTAGTAATGTCTGTTAGAAACAGTTTCCCACTTAGCTCTTCCAAGTCTTCAGGTTTTTTAATGTGTTTAGTCTTAGGTTACTTTGCTGTTCTCTTCCCCATCTCTGGCAGTTAGCAGAGCTAGTCATCTGCAGACAAGGCACCCTGAGGATACTTTGAGGCAAACATGCTTGGAGCTGAAAGGGAAAGCAACCCACTTCTACAGCCAGCATCTCAGTGAACTCAAACAGGCTATGGCAACTCACCAATAAAATCTGTACCACAACTCCATTGTTTTTGCTTCCTGGCTGCCACGAAGGTAACAACTTTGCTCTAATGCACATTTTCCACAGAGACATGCTGTCTCCTTGTGCTTGGGCTAGAAACTACAGAACCAAGTAGTCATGAACAGAAATGTCTGAAACCACAAGCCCCAAATAAATCTTACCCATACATGGTCCTCGTGGCTATTTTGGCAGAGCAGTAAGAAACTAGCACATGCTCTCTGTTTAGTCAGGTTCCGTCTTGTAAGGGGAGGATGCAGAGTCGGTGTAAAACACACCCAGACATCCAGTTTCAGCACCAAGTAGATGGATTACCACAGAGGGGCAGACAGGAGTGGGGCTGCCTCGGTATCCAGCAAAGGCAGACAACAAGCAACAGGTGGTGTTTGTTTGTTCATTTGTTTGTTTTTCAGGAGAAGAAGGTTTTAAGGAGAAAACCTTTTAAGGATTTTAAGAGAAGTCTGTGCTAGGGTGAGTTCATAAATCCTTATTAGACGGGTTAGCTTGTGTCACCAAATAATGAATTCTGATTGCTGGACCTTAGCGTTTAGTCTCAGGAATGAGTCGGTGGCCACATAGGGGGATAGACCTGGGGGTGTGTGGCCTTAGGAATGTATTATAACTGTTTAGCAAGGGAGAAAAAAGGAGAAAGGTCAAAATCGTTGGGTGCATATTTACTATGCTTGGGCCTGCTATAGAACTGGCCTGCTCCTCATTTTTGATTTGCCTACTCTCACTCTTGCTTTCTCTTCAACTGTGCCTGAAGGAGAAAGACTTTTGATAAAGTGTCTCCATGTTGAAAAACTTCGTCATCAAGTCTTAAAGGTTTTCTTAAAAAAATTTAAAACATATACTGTTTTGCAAAAATCTAATGTTTCCAGTTGTTATTGTGTTTTTTACAACTTAGTCTAGAACATGCACAAGACCTTCACAAGTTCAAGCCAGAAAGAATCCCATTACTTAGAGGGAAAGTGGACACTGCATCCCACCCCGAACCAGAAACTGTTTGCAATTGCTACAAGCTGGGTGTAGTACTTTGAATAGGTATGGTGTCCATAGATTCATGTGTTTGTATGCTTGGCCCATAGAGAGTGGCAATATGAGGAGGTGTGGTCTTGTTGGAGTGGGTGTGCTGTTGCTGGAGGAAGTGTGTCATTGTTGGGGGGGGTGCTTTGTCATCTTATATGCTCAAACTAGGCCTAGTGTCAGACTCCTGCTGCCTGTGGAGCAGGATGTAGAACTCTCAGCTCTTTCTCTCCATTACAATGATGCATTAAGCCTCTGAAACTGTAAGCCAGCCCCAGTTAAATGTTTCCCTTTATAAGAGTTGCCATGGACATGGTGTCTGAAGGACTCTTGGCCAGCTTGAGAGAGAGAGAGAGAGAGAGAGAGAGAGAGAGAGAGAGAGAGAGAGAGAGAGTGTGTGTGTGTGTGTGTGTGTGTGTGTGTGTGTGTGTGTGTGTGTGTGTGGGGATTGGGGGGGGGGAGTGGAACAGAGGGAAAGCTTGGTTCTGGCAGGCCTTGCCCTTCTCTCTTATTTTTGTGACTTGTTAACAATCACTCTAGATTACATTCCTAAAGCTAGCTCCCAAGGTCTATTCCCTTATTTAGCCACTTCTACCTCCTAAGGCTGACTTCCAAGGACTAGCTAGTGAAGTACTGAAGTCCAGCAATCAAAAGGCCCCTTAGGGCATGGGGGATGGGGGATTGTGGGAGGGACTGATGGGGAGAAGGGCAGTGAGAGGGATGTAAAATGAATAAGTAAAAAATAATTTTTTTAAAGTACACAAATGCAACACCACCACCCATCACCTAATTAACATGCCCAAGACTAATTTTAAAACTAACCCAAGGTTTTCCCTTTTACCCTTATAAACTACCTCTTCCCTATGGGCCTTGTCTGTCTCCTCTATATCCTGAGGCAGTCCATTGTCCTACTCTAGGGCAAATAGCCCTACCCCCTCTCCTTTGTTCCCTTCCCCCTTTCTCTCTATCTCCTGTCTTTGTCCCCTACTCCCCACTGTCTGTCTCTCTGGGGCAAATAAATCTCCTTTGTGCTGAGAACTTGGTCTTGGGGTTCTAAGCCAATACCAATCCTTACACTACTCAATCCAGTACCCACAGTACAAGACGCACTACTGCATTTTCTCATTAATTGTTCTAGCACCATGTGTTTTCTTACAGATTCTTGAGAGGTACAGAGCCAAAAGGAAATCTATTCATAAACACACTGACAGATAAAAATCATAAAATGACTTACTTGATTCTGGAGAAAGTTGACAAGTTCCAAAACCACAGTCAATGATATGGAAATTCAGAAGAACCAGTGATTTCCTTCTGAATTTGAGCTGAAGCCTGTTCAAAGATAATCTCTACCGAGGCTTTTGTTCTGTTGATGTCTTTAATGAATTGAAGAGGGTAATTTGCTTTACTACTGACTCAAATGTTTAGCATATTAGAAAAACACACATCTGCACACATAAATATTTAGTCAAATATTTATCTGGGTATCACATGACCCATTCAAGTTGACATGAAAAATTAACCATTACATTAAGGTAATAGTTTCCTTTCTAAAAATAAATGTCTGGCATGTGAGAAAGAGGTTGTAGTGCTTTGAGGATGGCACCTATGGATAGGCGTATATATTTGATGCGGTGGTTGTAACTTTTTTTTTAAGTGTTTATTTTCTGTATGTGAGTACACTGTAGCTGTCTTCAGACACACCAGAAGAGGGCATCAGATCCCATTACAGATGGTTGTGAGCCACCATGTGGTTGCTAAGAATTGAACTCAGGACCTCTGGAAGAGCAGTTCAGTGCTCTTAACCGCTGAGCCATCTCTTCAATCCACATTTGGAAGCTTTGTCCCTAGTTGGTGGAATAGTTTAGGGAAGGATTAGAAGGTGTGGCCCCAATAAACTCTTATAAGTTGCCTTGGTTATGGTGTTTCTTCACAGCAATAAAAAGTAACTAAGACAGCACATTAGATAAATGGATAAAAAAAAGTGACAAAGTTTTATTCAACCAAAAATAATGAATTCTAACATTTGTAGGAAAATGAGTAGAATCAAAAATAATCATATTAAAGAAAATAAGGCTGATAAGGAAAAATATCACTGTCTTTGATATGTGAAGTAAAGATTTAAGAAGGAAATATATATATATGAATGAGTATGTGTTATGTGTTTATGTATAGAATGGAAATGTATTGTATGTGTGTATATGTATGTATGAATATAGAAGGAGGACTATTTGTGGAGGAAGGAGGCCAGAGTATAAGAGTGAATAAGAGAGGATAATAGGTAAAGCATATGAACAATGTACAATGACATACATGGGAAAAAATACCATAATGACATCCCTTTCTATTGGTTCATTAAAAAAAAACACAGCATGTTAACCTAAAAATGTTTTAGACATTCAAAGAAGCTTCCAGTGGGTAAGAGAGCATTGCTGCACAGTGTGCTCTGAATGCAGGGAAAGTCCAAGATGACAAGAGCGATCCTGGCGCCCAGGGCAGAAAGTCATGTGCTTTCTAAGCTCTTTGCCTATTGCCTCATACAGAAAATAAGATTTATAAAGTATCATGTGAGCACAAGTGGATAGCTTACATGAAAGAGACTTAGAGAAGTGCCCAGTGGATGAATTTCAGATAAAGGAAATATACTAGGAATTCTAATTTGTCTAGAAACAATGTCATTCATTTCCCCCATAATTGAATAGCCAAAGCATTCTCAATAATATCACTTTTAGGGAATGTCAATTGTAAAATCCACATACCATGTGTCTTAGGCTTTTATTGCTAAAAAGAAACACCATGACCAAGGCAACTTTTTTTTATACAAGGTTTTCATTCATTCATTCTTTTTATTCATTTATTCTTCTTTCTTTCTTTATTTTTGTATTTATTTATTTGGATTTACATTTCAAATGTTATCCCCTTTCCCCCCTTCTATTCCCTCCCCCTCTCCTTGCTTCTGTGAAGATGCTCCCACTCCCACCCACCCACTCACACCTCAACACCCTGGCATTCCCTCAAAGGCTTCTCCTATTGATGCCAGACAATGCCATCTTCTGCTACATATGCAGCTGGAGCCATGGGTCCCTCCATGTATACTCTTTGGTTGGTGGTTTAGTCCCCAGGAGCTCTGGCGGGGGGTCTGGTTGGTTGGTATTGTTGTTCTTCCTATGGGGTTGCAAACCCCTTCAGCTCCTTCAGCCCTTTCTCTAACTCCTCCATTGGGGTCCCCTCTGCTCAGTCCGATGGTAGCTACAAGCATCTTCATCTGTATCACTAAGGCTCTGGCAGAGCCTCTCAGGAGGCATCCATATTAGGTTCCTGTCAGCAAGCACTGCTTGGCATCAGCAATAGTGACTGGGTTTGCTTACAGGATGGATCTCCATGTGTGGCAGTCTCTGGATGACCTTTCCTTCAGTCCCTACTCCATTCTTTGTCCTTATATTTCCTACCAGAAGTATTTTGTTCCCCCTTCTAAAAAGGACTGAAACATCCACATTTTGGTCTTCTTTCCTCTTGAGCTTCACATGGTCTTTGAATTATTTCTTGGATATTCCAACCTTTTGGGCTAATATCCACTTATCAGTGAATGAATACCATATGTATTTTTTTGTGACTGGGTTACCTCACACAGAATGGTATTTTCTAGTTCCATCCATTTGCCTAAGAATTTCATGTAGTCATTGTTTTTAATAGTGGAGTAGTATTCCATTGTGTAAATGTACTACATTTTCTGTATCCATCTGTGTTCTTTCCAGGTTATGGCCATTATAAATAAGGCTGCTATGAATGTAGTGGAGCATGTGTTCTTATTATATGTTGGAGCATCTTTTGGGTATATGCCCAGGAGTAGTATAGCTGAGTCATCAGGAAGTATTATTTCCAATTTTCTGAGGAACCAGTAGACTGATTTTCAGAGTGGTTGTACTGGCTTGCAATTCTACTAACAATGGAGGAGTGTTCCTCTTTCCTCACATCCTTGCCAGCATCTGTTGTCACCTGAGTTTTTGATCTCAGCCATTCTGACTGGTGTGAAGTGGAAGCTCAGAGTTGTTTTGATTTGCATTTTCCTGATAACCAAGGATGTTGAACATTTTTTAGGTGTTTTCAGCCATTTGGCAATTCCCCCAGCTAAAGAATGTTTTGTTTAGCTCTGTACCCCATTTTTTAATACGGTTATTTGGTTCTCTGGAGTCTGACTTCTTTAGTTTTTTTGTACATATTAGGTATTAGTCTTCTATCGGATGTAGGATTGGTAAAGGTCTTTTCCCAATCTGTTGCTTGCCATTTTATCCATTGACAGTGTCCTTTGCCTTACAGAAGCTTTGGGATTTTATGGGGTCCCATTTGTCAATTCTTGATCTTAGAGCATAAGCCATTGGTGTTCTGTTCAGGAAATTTTCTCCAGTGCCCATGTGTTCGAGATTCTTCCCCACTTTTTCTTCTATTAGTTTGAATGTATCTGGTTTGATGTGGAGGTCCTTGATCCACTTGGACTTAAGCTTTGTATAGGGTGATAAGCATGGATCGATCTGCATTCTTCTACATGTTGACCTCCAGTTGAACCAGCACCATTTGCTGAAAATGCTATCTTTTTTCCATTTGATGGTTTTGGCTCCTTTGTCAAAAGTCAAGTGGCCATAGGTGTGTGGGTTCATTTCTGGGTCTTCGATTCTATGCCATTGATCTACCTGCCTGTCTCTGTACCAATACCATGCAGTTTTGTTTTGTTTTGTTTTTTATCACAATTGCTCTGTGCTACAGTTTCAGGTCAAGGATTGTGATTCTCCAGAAGTTCTTTTATTGTAGAGAATAGTTTGCTATGCTTGTTTTTTTGTTATTCATCTGGAATAACAAATTGCTCTTTCTAACTCTGTGAAGAATTGAGTTGGAATTTTGATGGCGATTGCATTGAATCTGTAGATTGCTTTGGGCAAGAAACCCATTTTTACAATATTAATCCTGCCAGTCCATGAGCATGGGAGACCTTTCCATTTTTCTGAGGACTTCTTTGATTTCTTTCTTCAGAGACTTGAAGTTCTTTTCATAAGGATCTTTCCCTTGCTTGGTTAGAGTCACCCCTAAAGTATTTTACATTATTTGTGGCTATTGTGAAGGATGTCATTTCCCTAATTTCTTTCTTGGACTGTTTATCCTTTGAGTAGAGGAAGGCGACTGATTTGTTTGAGTTTATTTTATATCCAGCCACTTAGCTGAAGTTGTTTATCCAGTTTAGAATTTCTCTGGTGCAATTTTTGGGATCACTTAAGTATAATAACATATCATCTGCAAATAGTGATATTTTGAATTCTTTCTTTCCGAGTTCTATCTCTTTGACCTCTTTTCGTTGTCTAATTGCTGTGGCTTGGACTTCAAGTAGTATATTGAATAGGTAGGAATAGAGTGGACAGCCTAGTCTAGTCCCCGACTTTAGTTGGATTGCTTTAAGTTTCTTTCCATTTAGTTTGCTTTGACTATGTTTAGGTATGAGCTTTGAATTCCTGATCTTTCCAAAACTTTTATCATGAAGGGGTGTTGAATTTTGTCAAATGCTTTCTCAGCATCTAACAAGATGACCATGTGGTTTTTTTCCTTGAGTTTGTTTACATAGAGGATTATGTTGATGGATTTCCATATATTGAACCATCCCTGCATCCCTGGGATGAAGCCTACTTGATCATGGTGAATGATTGTTTTGATGTGCTTTTGGATTTGGTTTGTGAGAATTTTATTGACTATTTTGGCATCGATATTCCTGAGGGGAAATTGGTCTGAAGTTCTCTTTCTTTGTAGGGTCTTTGTGTGGTTTAGGTATAAACATCATTGTGGCTTCAAAGAATGAATTGGGTAGTGTTCCTTCTCTTTCTATTATGTGAAATAGTGTGAAGAGTATTAGTATTAGGTCTTCTTTGAAGGTCTGATAGAATTCTGCCCTAAACCCATCTGATCCTGAGCTTTTTTTTTTTCTTTTTTCTTGTTTCTTTCTTCCTTTCTTTCTTTTTTCTTTTTCTTTTTTTTTTTTTCTTTTTTCTTTCTTTCGGAGCTTTTTTTTTTTTTTTGGTTAGGAGATTTTTAAATGACTGCCTCTATTTCTTTAGGAGTTATGGGACTGTTTAGATGGTTTATCTGATCCTGATTAAACACCTGGTATCTGTTTAGAAAATTGTCCATTTCATTCAGATTTTCCATTTTTGTTCAGCATAGGCTTTTGTAGTAGGATAAATTTTTTTAACTTCCTCAGTTACTGTTGTTATGTCTCCATTTTCATTTCTGATTTTGTTAATTTGGATACTGTCTCTGTGCTCTCTGGTGAGTCTGACTAAGGGTTTATCTATCTTGTTGATTTTCTCAAAGAACCAGGTCCTAATTTTGTTGACTCTTTGTATAGTTCTTTTTGTTTCTACTCGGTTGATTTCAGCTCTGAGTTTGACTATTTTCTGCTGTCTACTCATCTTGGTTGTATTTCCTTCTTTTTGTTCTAGAGTTTTCATGTGTGCTGTCAAGCTGTTAGTGTATCCTCTCTCCAGTTTCTTTTTGGAGGCACTCAGAGCTATAAGTTTTTCTCTTAGCACTGCTTTCATTGTATCTCATAAGTTTTGGTATGTTGTGCCTTCATTTTCATAAAATTCTAAAAAGTCTTTATTTTCTTTCTTTATTTCTTCCTTGACCAAGTTATCATTGAGTAAAGCATTGTTCAGCTTTTGTGGGTATTGGACGTTCTGTTGTTTTTGTTGTTATTGAAGACCAGCTTTAGTCTGTGGTAATGTGATAGGATGCATGGGATTATTTCAATCTTTGTATCTGTTGAGACCTTTTTTGTGTTCAATTTTATGGTAAATTTTGAAGAAGGTACCATGAGGTGCTGAGAAGAAGGTATATTCTTTTGTTTTATGATGAAATGTTCTATAGATATCTGTTAAATCCATTTGGTTCATAGCTTCTGTTAGTTTCACTGTGTCTATGTTTAGTTCTTTTTCCATGATGTGTCCACTGCTGAGGGTGGGGTATTGAAGTCCCCCACTATTATTTTGTGTGGTGGAATGTATGATTTGAGCTTTAGTAAAATGTCTTTTATGAATGTGGTTGCCCTTGCATTTTGAGCATAGATGTTCAGAATTGAGAATTCATCTTGGTGGTTTTTATCTTTGATAAGTATGAAGTGTCTTTCCTTATCTTTTAAAAATAACTTTCAGTTGAACTTTGATTTTATTCGATATTAGAATGGCTACTCCAGCTTGTTTCTTGGGACCATTTGCTTGGAAAATTGTTTTCTAGCCTTTTACTCTGAGGTAGTGTCTTTTTTTGTCACTGAAGTATGTTTCCTGTATGCAGCAAAATGCTGGGTCCTCTTTTCATATCCAGTCTGTTAGTCTATGTTTTTTTAATTGATGAATTAATTCCATTTATGTTGAGAGATATTAGGGACCAATGATTGTTCTTTCCTGTTATTCTTATTGTTAGTGGTGGAATTATATTTGCGTGGCTCTTTTGGGTTTGTTGTGAGAAGACTACTTTCTTGCTTTTTCTAGGGTATAGTTTTCTTCCTTGGGTTGGAGTTTTCCATCTATTATCCTTTTTACAGCCAGATTTGTCGAAAGATATTGTGAAAATTTGTTTTTTTCATGGAATATATTGGTTGCTCCATGTATCATAATTGAGAGTTTTGCTGGATATAGTAGCTTGGGCTGGCATTTATGTTTCTTTAGGATCTGTATGACATTTGCCCAGGATCTTCTAGCTTTCATAGTCTCTGAAAGTTTCATAGTCTCTGACTAGTTTCATAGTCTCTGTTGAGTCTCTGTAATTCTGATAGGTGTGCCTCTATATGTTACTTGATGTTTTCCCCCTTATTGCTTTTAATATTCTTTCTTTGTTTTGTACATTTGGGGTTTTAATTATTATGTGTTGAGAGGAATTTCTTTTCTGATCCAATCTGTTTGGTGTTCTGTAGGCTTCTTGTATGTTTGTGGTCATTTCTTTCTTTAGGTTAGGAAAGTTTTCTTCTATAATTTTCTTGAAGATGTTTGCTGGCCCTTTGAGTTGGAAAACTTCACTCTCTCCTATACCTATTATTCTTTTCATTGTGTTCTTGATTTTGTGCCTATTTTGGGTTAGGACCTTTTTGCATTTTGCATTTTCTTTGACTGTTGTGTCAATGTTTTCTATGATATCTTCTGCCCCTGAGGTTCTCTCTTCAATCTCTTATGTTCTGTTCATGATGCTTGCATCTATGACTCCAGATCTCTTTTCTATGTTTTCTATCTCCACGGTTGCCTCTCTTTGTGATTTCTTTATTGTTTCTCTTACCATTTTTAGATCCTGGATGGTTTTGTTCAATTCTTTCACCTGTTTGGTTGTGTTTTCCTGTAACTCTTTAAGGCTTTTTTGTGTTTCCTCTTTAAGGGCTTCTATCTGTTTACCTGTGTTTTCCTGTATTTCTTTAAGGGAATTATTTATGTCCTTCTTAAAGTCCTCTATCATCACCATGAGATGTGATTTTAAATCCAAATCTTGTTTTTTCTGGTGTGTTGCGGTATCCGGGACTTGCTGTGGTGAGAGAACTGGTTCTGATGATGTCATGAAGTCTTGGTTTTTGTTGCTTAGGTTCTTGCACTTGCTTCTCACCCGCTGATTATCTCTGATGTTAGCTGGTCTTGCTGTGTCTGACTGGAGTTTTCCCTACTGTGGGCCTGTGAGCCTGTGATCTTAGAAGTGAGAGCACTCCTCAGATATCAGCTCTCTCCAGCCAGGCTTTGGGTTTGGAGGGCTGTGGCATATCCTTTGCTCTGGGTGCTGATGGGGACTGGAAGTGTCCTGTCCCAGGCTGCTCAGCAATTCCTGTGCCCTGTGCACTCCTGGTGGGTCCCTCTTTGGACAGTTAGTGGAGCAAAAATGGGGTCTTAGGAGTGAGAGCATCCTCTGGGTAGATTTTGGGTCCGGAGGGCTGTGAGACAGCCTTAGCTCTGGGTGCAGATGGAGACCGGAAGGGGCCAAGGTATCTCTTAAACAGGACAACATTCACTTGGGTCTTGCTTACAGTTTCAGAGACTCAGTCCATTATCATCATTTCCAGAAGGATGGCAATGTCCAGGCAGCCATGGTACTGGAAAAGTAGGTCAGTGTTCTACATCTTGGTTGAAGTGTAGCAGCAGGAGACAGTCTTCCACAGGTAACCATGAAGAGGCTGTCTTCTGCATTGGGTGGAGCCTGAGCATAGGACCTTAAAGCCCACCCACACAATGACATACTTCTTCCGACAAGGCCACACCGCCTATTGTACCACTTCCCATGGGCCAAGCATATTCAAACACCACATTTCACTTCCTGACATCCACAGACTTGCAAAAACACATGAGTCTATGAAGCCATACCTAACCATAACATAATGCAAAATACGTTTATTCCAACTTCAAAAGTCCCCATAGTCTACAGCAGTCTCAACAACGTTTAAAAGTCTAAAGTTCAAAAGTCTCTTCTGAGATTCATGCAATCTAATTGTAATTCCCAATAAAATCAAAATAAAAAAGCAGATTACCTACTTCCAACATCAAAGGATATATGTTATCACTCAAAGACATCATAGCGAGGAAATACTGGACCAAAGCAAGACCAAAAAAAAATTATCTGGGCAAACTCCAAACAGCTGGGCATCTCCATGTCTGATGTGTTCTTCAGATCTATAACTGCTTTCAGCTTTATTGACTGCAACAAACTTCTTTCTCTTGGCCTCGTTCCACTCTCTGTTAGCATCTTTCCTTAGCAGCAATTTATGGCTCTGGCATTTCTAACATCTTGGGGTATCCAAGGCAACTTCAGCTTCACAGTTTCTGGAATCCACACATGATCTTCCAGGCTACTCCAAAGGGCTTGGGTCATTTCTCCAGCTCTGCCCTCTGTAGCACTCTAGGCTCAGTTTAACTCCATTCCACTGCTACTGCTATTTATGGTGGTCATCGCATTGTACTGGCATCTCCAACACTCTGGGGTCTTCCACTTCAATTAGGTTTATTAATAACCACTCAAAGGCTCATTTCATGATGCCAAGCCTCAACTTCTTTGCATAAGCCCTTCAGCCCTGGGCTGTCAACTGCAACTGAGACTGGACATTCACCAATGGCCTTTTTGACCTCTCATAGTGCCAAGCCTCAGCTGCTCTCCAATGACCCTTTTATGAAATTCAAAACTGGTACCACCTGGGTGATTCTTACCAAGTTCAGGACAGGATGATGTCTATCTCTGTAACATAGCTTCTTTATTTTCTCAGAAAACACATCCTAGAAGATTTCACCTCAGTGATGCTGGTCTCTTTCACCACTAATTTCTTAGCTTCACCTAACTAGCATCAGTAGTCCCAATAACCCCTTCTACTTTTGACTCTAAAGCCAGAGTCACATAGCTGAGGCTGCCGAGTTCTGCTCTTTGCAGGGGTTACTGGAACATGCCCCTCTTTGTTCTATTATATCATCACTAGCCTTCTGTTTTCCAACTACTTCACTGCTTAAGCTTGGCTGTCCTGGAATTTGCTTTGTAGACTGACCTCGAACTCAGAGATAGGCATGCCTTTCTCTTCTGAATGCTGAGATTAAAGGCATGTACCACCATACCTAGACCTAAGCCTTTCTTTACTTGGAACTTGCTCTGCACCAGGTTGGTCTTGAACTCAGAGATCTGCTTGCCTCTGCCTCTTGGGATTAAAGGAGTGTACCACCATGCCTGGGCCTAAACCTCTCATGGCCAATATGCCTAAAGATTCAGACAAAAGCATGTTTCTTCTAGCCTCAAGATCTGGATCACACGTGTGCCCTCTATTTCTGGATTGTAGTTCATTACAGACTAAAAGTCCAAATGAAAACAATAAGGGTCATAAAAAACCTAACATGATGTTATTCTCCCTGGATCAACTGCAGATTCTTAAGTGTAGCTGGGTGGGATCTTGTTCCAAGTCATCACTCCCTTACTTCCATTTAATATTCTTGAACACAGGATTTAGCTTCATTTCACTTCCTGGTGCCCCATTTACTCTTTGAACCATGCATTTTGTATTTTTCCTTGCTATGCTTGATCAGAACACTCTTCATGAGAGTAAACCAGAGGACAATGTATGCTGTTCTGTTTTCGTTTTTGTTTTTTTGAGACTTTGTCAGTGCAATTAATCTGAATCTCTTTACCTTAGCCTCAGGGCGACTCTTCAGACAAGGACAAAAACCAGCCACATTCTTCACTAAACTATTACAAGAGCAGTCTCTAGGCTACATACTACCATTCCTCTCCTCTGAAACCTGTTGAGCCAGGCTCCCACAGTTCAAATCACCCTCAGCACTGCTGTCTTCCATGCTTTTACTAAAATGGTCCATTAACCTACTTAAAGCATTCTACTGCTTCCCACAGTCCCAAAACCTACATTCATCCAAACAAAAACATGGTTAGGTTACGTCTATCACAACACTACCCCAGTTCCTGGTACCAAATTCTGTCTTAGAGTTTTATAGCTGTGAAAAAACACCATTACCAAGACAACTCTTTTAAAGGCAAACATTTAATTGGGGCTGACTTACAGGTTCAGAGTTTCAGTCTATTATCATTTTGTCAGGAATGGATGACAGTGTCCAGGCAAACATGATACTAGAAAATGAGCTGGAAGATCTGCATCTTGATTGAAAGGCAGCAGCAGGAGACTATCTTTTGCAGGTAACTAGGAGGTGTCTCTTCCTCACTGGGTGGAGCCTGAGCATAGGTCCTCAAAGCCCACACCTACAGTGACACACTTCCTCCAACAAGGCCACACCTACTCCATCAAGGTTACACCTTCCAATAATGCCAGTTCCCCTGGACCAAGCCTATTCAAACTACCACAGCATGTGAAACAGTTAAATAAAAGAATTTTGCAGTGGGGTGATCTTCTGCATACTAGCTAAACATTCTTTCATTAAGCTCCTGGCTCATAATGTCAAATTCTTTGACCTTACTACGTCAGGAACATTCCGTGACTCAGGAGCACCTCTAGAATTCTGCCTCTAGAGAGCTGGGATTCCAGATGATTACACACGGCTCAGCATTAGTGTCCTGTGGTACAGTCACTTCTGTTAGAAGGAAACCTGGATTTATTTCAAGGCAATTGCTGCAGCAGGGAGGTGTCTGAGCATAGTGTGAATTTCGCATTTTTGTATGTGTCAGTTTTCTCTGCAAGAAATAGTAACTGGGGAAAGGAGCAGGCTGCTGAACTGAGCCACATGCAGAGCCCAAGCCTCAGCCAGTCCCGCACTTGACTCATCTTCCAGCTGTCTAGCCTGTGCTAGGAGTCATACTCACAGGCAGGATGGCGACTCTGAGTAAAATGATTCCATCCCTTTTGCATTTTCCCTTAGCAAATTCAGTGCTGGCCCTTCTCCTTTGGAGCAGTGAAGAAGACTTAAGGAGACAGCAAGACTCTCAAATGCATGAGAATCACATTACCTTCTGACATTAGATTCTGTGGATGAGAAAAGGAATAAAACCTTGCTGCCAGGGGGTAGTGCCTAGCACACAGGTGGGGAGCCACAAGCCTGGTCTTGGCATAGAGAGATTAAGCCACTGACATAGGCCCCTCCCAGGGAGAAAAGTTCTCAAACAGCTTGGCAACCTGGAAACCCTCAGAGGCCCAGCAGCAAGGTAGGACGCTGAGGAATGACCAAGTTTCCACCAACTCACTACTGTAGGCAACTGAATCATCTTTTCCACTTAAAGTTCATTATTATTTATTATTTATTTGTGTGCATGCGCAACTGCACCTGCGTGTTTGTGAAGGTGAGTATATGAGATCAGAGGACAACTTTCAGGAATTGATTCTCTCCTTCCTTCCTCCATGTTAGGCAAAGTCTCTTGTTTCTGTCACGGTCCTCGTACTCCAGGACTGTTGACTTGTAAGCTGGGCTGATCTGTCTCAGTCACCCATCTCACTTTAGGAATGCTGGGATTACAGAGTTATGCCATTCCACTGGGGGCTTTGTAGGGTCAGATTTGAGCAGCAAAGCTTTTACTCATGAAGCCGTCTCCCTGGTCAAAGCTACTGGTTTTCAAACCCCTTCCTGTGCATAAGAACCACTCAAGCCATGTTGCTAATGTAAATATTGTGAGGGTCCAGAAAGATTTCACCAGCAAATTCTGCGTCATAAGAATCCACTGCACCTTTGATCTGGGTATGCTCTGCACTACAGCAATACTTATCTCATTTGTCCATGGTTTCACTTTCTGCTAATTGTGGCTTAAGTGGAAAATTCCAGAAGTAATCAATTCCCAACTTTTAGCCTGAATAGTGCACTAAAAGCACACACTGTCCTGCTCTGTCCACACCACGGTGTGAATTTCCCCTTTCCAGAATATCCACTCAGTCTGTGCTGCCCGCCCAAGAGTCAGTTACTACAGTTATTAGCTGTCTGGATCATTAGAATGACTAACAGGACACCATAGTGCCTATGTTCAAATGATCGTTATTTTACTTAATAGTGACTGCAAAAGGCAATAATACAGAGGGTGGCGAGTCCATGATGCCAAACAGAAGCTGCAGCCTTTAAGTGAAAACATGGACATGACCAAGTTTTAATAAGGAATGGGGAAAAAACAAAACAAAACAACAAATACTGAGGCTGCTAAATTTGCAATTAGACCAAATCATGCACTGTGAAATTGTGAAGGAAAAGGAAATCAGTGTCAGTTTCTGGATCACAGCTCAAACTGTGAGAGCTGTGGTACCCTTTAACAGATAGCACAGAGCTAAGATGGGGGTTGCTGTATAAGAGAGAACACCTGGTCTGTTGGATTTGGTTGAGGTGGAAAATTTTGGTTGTGTCATATGACGCAGACTCACAAGTTGTTTTGCTGACGTAATACCTGTGAGAGCACATGTGATGTTTGGCGAGGGTATAAGTAGGACTCAATGGGACAATGACAGAGTGCTTGCATACCTAGCTTTGCAACTATTCAGCAGTCTCGAGTCCTCGCAAATCTTCACTTTGTTGAGAGAGGCATGGCAGAGAACTCCTGGCATTCTGACTAGTCCTGGTCACTTCCACTGACTCATGATATTCAGGAAAAGGCCTAGCTGTTTCTGCTGGATTGGACTGCCATTGCTGATTCGTGTTTGGTGACGAACTTTTGAACTGGACTGTTAGTATCCTGACATTACTAACTGGACTGCTGATACCCTGACAAACTGAGATTAAAATTGTTCCTCAAAAACTATTTCTAAACAGGCCTTCAGCCCTTGTTCTATTACCATCTTTCTCCCCTACCTTTCGACAGTGGGCTAGAAGTGGGGTCGAAGCGTTTGAGAACCCTTATTAAAGTAGGTTTAAATTTGGTTGGGTTCACACACACACACACACACACACACACACACACACACACACACACACAGGGAGGGGGAGAGAGAGAGAGAGAGAGGGGGTTGTGGGCAAGCAGTCAGGCTGATAGGGTTGTGTCAAACCCAGAGGCTGTCCTTGAACTCCTGATCCTTCTGCTTCCACCTCCCAACACTGGGGTTGCAAGAGTGCACCCCCCATGCTGGTCTTTACCCACAGCTCCAGGGTGTTGGGAACACATTCTTCTGTGGTTAAAATGGAAGTATTTCAGGAAATGGGTAAATTCTCTAGGTTTGTGTGCAATAACCGACAGTGATTTGGCCTATTGTTTCAGAAAGGGCATTCATGTTCACATAAATCTCATTCAGAATTATTCCTTTATACAGAGGGGAACTGGTTTCTGAGTGCACTCATAGTCAGAGTCTTTGGCTATGAGATCTTATTGCCCAACTGACCCAGGTAAAAGAGACACCTGGCAAAAATTGCCCCAGTATGGTCCCTGGCCCAGAATCACCTGAGAACTTGTGGGAAGAGTAATTTGAGGGTCACTGAACAGGAGAGTCAGCTCTGTGGACTGTTTTTCCAAGTGTGCCCGAAATGGTGAGAATGCAGGACGCAGCTTGGAAAGGCTGAGGTTTTCTCTGCCAGGCCTCAGAACCTCAGCTAGCTTCTATGTCAGCAGGTCTCAGCCTGTCGGTCGAATGATCCTTTCATGGGGTTTGCTTAAAACCATTGGAAAACTCATTATGGTTCAAAACAGTAGTAAAATTACAGTTATGAAATAGCAATGAAAATAACTTCATGGTCGGAGTGGGGGTCACAACACGAGGAGCTGTATTAAAGGGCCGCAGCATTAGAAGGTTGAGAACCACTGCTGTGTCTAGATCCCCCATGCTCACTGCTGAACCAAGGAAGCACACTG
Source organism: Rattus rattus (assembly GCF_011064425.1). Lineage (NCBI taxonomy): Eukaryota > Metazoa > Chordata > Mammalia > Rodentia > Muridae > Rattus > Rattus rattus. Next base: position 36,515,238 of record NC_046167.1, on the reverse strand, counting down.
GAGAAACCAGAGAAGGTAGAGCATGTGGAGGGTGGGGTGGCACTGGCCTGTTACTAGATCAGTGTCCTGGCAGATGTCCATGTGGCTTTTCTCAACTGTCAAACTGCCCACTTCTGTCATTCATCGGGGAAGTCTATCTGACTTCACATAAACTGAAGCTGACTTTCTCTTTCTCTTCCTTAGGCCATTTGGATGCTTCCGACCTTCACCCCAGCCCTGATCCTGATACAAGCTGGCTCTAGGAGAGAAGGCTATAGAAGATACGCCAGCCCCCATCCTCCTCACTGCCTGCTGACGTGTACTGTGAATGGGCCTTTAGACTCCTGAAAGCTGAGAATTCCCTGCTTCCCACAGCAGATATCTGATAGCTTCTTTTCTACAGAACAGGCTCAATTATCTCCTTTGAGAGATCTAACCCTTCCAACACTGCTTTTCCAGGAGAAGATTTCCAGCCCTTCCTCTGGTCTCCTGTGACCCTGAGAGCTCACCTCACAGCATCTACCTCACTGTTCCTTAATTGTCTTCTAAAACCTTTGGCTTCTCGGTGTCTATCAGTTCCTGGCTCAAAGCAGGATATCAGTAAATGATCCTAAAGAGAATGCATATTTTATTTCCTCCTGATCATGGGTTTGAGATCAGCATGCTACACTTTCTGTATCTGGAGGCACTTAACAAGCAAGGGTGTCGGTGAGCTGGACGCGAGCGAGCACAGCTGTCCCTGCCTTCTCGGCCTTTTCCATGTGGACTTGAATAATTCAGACCCCTCCCTGCATTCTCCATCACTTTTACTTCATAGAAACCAGCTCGGTATCCCGGGTTCCTGGTTTCAAAATCCAGACTGTCAAGAATTTATCACACAAATCAGTACACTCTGGAGAATGAAAGGGCAGCATTGATGAGGGCAGCCAACGGGCCTTAACTGGGGAGTGCCACGGCCCAACGGAAAGACATGCGCACTCTCTCAATACTCTGCCTAGACCGGGCGCAGGGAGACGCTGGATAAGGGGCAGTGAAGGGGGTTTCAGAGCAGTGGCTGACAGCATTTTCATGTGAGAGCAAACCGTTTCTCCTCCTTTGCACCACACCCCAACATCCGAGAGCGCTTATCTTTGGAGAAAAGAATTTTTCCAACATCTTTGTCTTCTCGTGCAGTTCCCCTGCCCGAAGAGTTCTTGTTCACACTGGATTGTCTGTTAAGTGTCTCTGCGAGCTGGACTATAACCCCTGGATGTGTTTTTAAGGTCACCTGACTGGTCTACTGTTACCTTTAGCACAGAGTAGCCCCTGATAACTACCTGAGGTGTAACCCACATTGGGTGCTCTTCTCTTCGGCCTGAGTAGGAGCTCTGCACAGTGACCTCAGATCTGGGCAGCAGAAGTTTAACACCACCGTGCAATAGGATTTCTCAAAAGTTCCATGTTATCTTTGTATCAACCGTGAGAGCAGAAGCTAATGGGATATGTTACTGAGCAGCTGGCCTTTTTAATGGTTGCTTGCAAATAAGAGTGAGTAAGCAACATTTTCTTAAGACATTGGAAGTCTAAGAAGTGCTAGCTCATTTCTTTGGCAAAATGTTACATGAAAATTCCATGGAAGAAGATCCTGTTCCCAAAAGTGGTCAAAGATACGCACTGCCTGGGGATGAACATAGTTCAATGCTTAGAAATGATTGGAATAAAATTCAAGTACTATGTCAAGAGATACAAAAATTTTATAACGAGAGATACAAATATAAATAAAAAATTTCAAAACAAACATGCCGAGTTAATCTATATCTATATCTATGTCTATATCTATATCTATATATGCTTAAATAAGTCTAAATGTTGGCATTATTTTTATGACATTTTTATTATATAAAGTACATTTATATAAAGTAATGGCATAGAAAGATAGCCTAAAAATTCTGAAGGAAAAGTAATAATGAAGAGGAGACTCATTTCCCCTAAATATTAGAAACCATGTGCATAATGAGAGTAGGGTCACTTCTAGTAGCCGTGAGTTAAGAAATGTCAGAGGTGGCTATGTCAGTAATGCTGCTACTGGAAGCATTGAATTTGGTGTGTTTGTGTGTGTGTGTGTGTGTGTGTGTGTGTGTGTGTGTGTGTACACATATATGCACACTAAAGTGGCAAGCAAGCAAGCATACTAACATACCATGGGTTTTAGCTTCTCCCCCCTACTTTCTGTTTATATGGAGTATGTGTACCTAAAATCTGCTACCTTGCCCAACTGCTGGTATACATCATTAACTCCAATCCCTGAGTTGTAAATCAGGGCTCCAGATTTATTATCCTATGTAACTGCAACTTTGTGCCCTTTGACCTATATATTTTATTTATCCTAGCCCTCAGGGGTCCCACCACCTATAACTATTGGTTTATTTTTTAATGTATTCAGTTTGCTTGTTTTGTTTTGTTTTAGATTCTAAAAATATGTGCATTCCTTTTGACCTTGCAAGATTTCTTGTAGAAATGGTTCCTAAGGAAACAATAACAGAGGCTCCCAAACACATGCATGGAAGTAATTTTTATAATAAACAAAAGTAGGAAAAAACCTAAATGTCTAGTGCTAGGGAAACCAGATGAATAGTTTATGAGACATGCCTTCCCAAAACACTATTCAGCCAACTGCAGATGGCCCAGCCCTGAATCATGGAGCTGACAGGACTCAGGTAGGGAGAGAGCTGGCGTCACTCTGGTACAGTAAGTGCTCCCTCAGTGGCTTTCAGTGAGGCCTTTGGAAATCTTTCCTTTAGCTTTATTGTTGTATCTTTTTTAAATTAAACTTATCTTCAAAAGGTTATGTATTTATTTATTTAAAGACACCCCAGCTCTTGATAAACAGATAATTGCTTCCCCCAAAAACCTGAATTCTATAAGCAGACCCAGAGCTGTTTTCCAGCGACCCCTTAGTCATGCTTCTCAGTGGGCACCGCTTCTTCAAGGTAAGAGCTTTGCTGGTCCAGTGTGCAGCAAAATGGAAGAGTTCACGGCTGATGTGTGTGGGGCTCCGGTGTGTGGGGCTCCGGTGTGTGGGGCTCCGGTGTGTGGGGGTAATTCAGTCCTGGCTTGCTTACAGGCTGTGGTCTGGGTAATCCATCAATGGCTGTCTTTCCATGGAAAGGCTCAAAGTCCAGCAGTTCAGGAGACTGGCTGTGTCAGCAGCCCTGATCTGCTGCTGTGGGATTCCTAGAGAGCTGCTAGTCTTTAGCCAGTGTTGGAATCTGAGGAAGTAGACTCTAAAGCCAAGGAAGGAGTGCCTTGGAGACAGGGTAAATGAACTTGCCAGAGAATGTGAGGGCAAGAAGGTAAGAAGCAAAGCTCCTTTACGGCTTGTCTTTACAGAAGGCGGGGCCCAGCTTTAGGATGCGTCTTCCCACCTCAGAAGATCCAATCAAGACACTCCATCACAGGCACGCACGCTGCTTGAGTTTGAGTTGATTTCAGATGTAGTCAAGTTGACAACCAGGAAGATCAGCCATCACAAACAGAGGTACAAATTCGTAAGTGGGGTAGATTAAAATCTCTTATTACAGAGTACAAAAACAAAAGCTTTCTGAGGGAAGCATAAAGCAGACCAATGTTATTTCAGTTAGCTGCAAGAGGCTATCACTGAGTTACTGCCAGGAAGAACACCACACTGACCTTTGCTTTCTTGTTTTCTCTTTCTTTCCTTTCCTTTTCTCTTCCCTTTTCCCCCTTCCCCTCCCCTCTCTCTTTTCTTCAATCATATTTGGCTATTGAAAGGCTTCAAGCAGTTGAGAGATCCCAGGCTCGGAACCACAGTCTGTTTTAGCAGACAGATAACTGAGACCAGAGCAAAGTGAAGCCTGGAATATGGGTTCTGGCTCTGAGGCCGTGGCTGCTTGTCATCTTAGACAGTCCCTTTCCCCAGTTTTATGCTTGAAAAACAGATGCCTAGGGCAACAAAGATTCCAGTTCTGAGACCTTGTTACCTGTGGGGGTGGATCGTCCTGTGTGTGTGTGTGTGTGTGTGTGTGTGTGTGTGTGTGTGTGTGTGTGTGTGTGTGTGTGTGTGTGATGGTGCAGGAGCAGCCTGCTTTCAGTTACCAGGGAACCCTCCTCCCAGGTTCCCAAGAATCACATCTCTTCCTCCTTTATTCTTTCCCCCTTCATAGGAAATCAGGACTCAGCCATCAGAGGGAGGCAGCAGGGACCCCTGTGCTGTCAGGGTAGGTAAAGCAGGCAGATACGTTAATTGGACACTTAAAGCTTTCACTCTGGTTGGGGGTTGGGAAGTATAGATTCAAATAAAGGAGTCCAAAAGACACCCTCCCCCCAACCCTGTACTCATTCTATAGGAAGGCACCTACACACACACACACACACACACACACACACACACACACACACAGAGAGAGAGAGAGAGAGAGAGAGAGAGAGAGAGAGAGAGAGAGAGACAATATTTGTTCTGAATTAACCTTCAAACTAGATGTCGTTCATCCTAGGGGCTCAGGAGGAATTTAAGACCCAGCTGCCTTAGTATCTACAAGCCCACCCACTATACATAAATAATAATGAGGAAAAGGTAAAATCCACAGCAGTTCCACTGAGAGAGGGATCCATAAGGAGAGAATGAATAGCACTATAAACCACAGAGGCAAGAATGACAGGACCAGAAGCCACGTCCAGACTCTGAAACTTTGCCTTAGTGTCTCTCCTTACTTATGTAAGTGCTGGCTAGAGACCATAGATCTTTACGGTGATCATCCTGTCTTCTCAGATTGCTGGCTGAAGAACAAAAACAGTTCCAAGACTGATCCCGTGACACCAAGGCACCTATCATGCTTATGTGTCCCCCTAAACACTCCGCCCGATCCCAGTCAGTTTCCATGCCGACATCAACTTCTGTTACTTTAGAACAGAGACTGTTGGGTGAGGCAGCTTGGAAGGGAGCAGGCTTCACTCAACAATCTGGTCCTGACTTGATTCTGCCAGAAAAAGACTGGGTGGGGTTCAGTCAGGGATGACTGGGTGGGAGTTTTCCTATCCTGGGAAAAGAAGTCGAGTCAGCTGCCGGCAGTGGCGCTGGGAGGAGGGGCGTGACTAGTGTCAGCCGTGAGAAGCCTAATTCCAACCTGTGAGCCTCCCCTGATTTGCTTAGAGATGGCCAGCAGTGAGAAATGTGGGTTTGCAGCCCCAGAGCCCCAGTGGAACATTCCTAAAACAGTCAGTCACTGGTGTCCTAGTTTGTTTTCTATTTCTGTGAGAAGGACCTTGACCAAAAGCAACTCTTGGAGGAAAGGGTTTATTGACTTACAAATTCTGGGTCACAGTCCACTGAGAGAAACCAAACTGGAACTTGAGGCAGGAACCTGGAGGCAGGGACTGAAACAGAGGCAGGAGAGGAATGTTCTTTACTGGTTTATTCCACATAGCTTGCTCACGCTTCTTGAACTTATACCCCAGAACCAGCTGCCCAGGGGTGGCACCACCCACCGTGAGCTGGGCTTGCTCACATCGTGGGACTCCCGCATCAATCATTATCATCGGACTATTTCAACCCGCCAGCTTCTGGATAATGACACAGAAACATATTTATTTATGAGTTATTGCACCTTATAGCTTAGGCTTTTCCTAACTAGCATATACTAGTCCACGTTTACCACGTGGCCCGATACCGCTCATTCTGTCCCAGTAAGTCCAATTTCCTCCTCGTCAGGCTGGCCAATCCCACGCCTGATTCTACCCACAGTTCTTCTCTCTGCCCCATGTTGTCTTGACCGCTATAGAGCATTAACTCTTTATTAAACCAATCAGAAAGTGATGGGAGAAGATGTTTACAAAACACTGAGACAGGCAATGCTTCATAAAAATAACAATACCGAAGTCTGGACAGTATTCTGCTCTCTGCTGGCACAGAAATCAACATTTGAATAAAAAAAGACAGCCTTTATATAGTGCGTTAGAAGATTATCCCAACAAGCTATGAATCAAGAAAATGCCTGGTGAAGGCATTTTTCTCAGTCGAGGTCCTCTCTCAGATACCTCTAATTGTTATTTGTTTTGACCCAACCACACACCAGGAAACCTAGACATCACTATTTAGGAAAGAAGGAAAGGAAGTCTTTGCTAAAGATTCTTTGAAGCCAGGACACTGGGATGACATTTCACATGGAGCCTGGCTTAACTGTGTTTAGGGAGGGTGTCAGTCTGTAGGGGCCATCTATGAACCTGGCCCTGCTCCGGAAGCTGGGGCTATGGTAATGAGCAAGAGACTGAAGCTGCTGGCCCTGAGGAAGGCACCTTTAGAAGGGATTATAACCTAAATCCTAGACTTACACAAACCTGTGCTTAGCAAGTACTCATGTTTGCTGACTGAGGCCTGTTGTCCTCAGACACTGCCTTAAGGGGTGTCCTTTTCTCTGCCTTTTCCTCTCTCCCTCCCCTTACCACCCTTAACTTTTCCTGCCTGGCCTTAAACTCCTGAACTCGAGTGACTGCCCTGCCTCAGCACAGCTGAGGTATTGTTTGTAGATGTCACTCTCCTCCTCTGGTTAAGGACGAAGGCATCTGGACTTCAGGGCCCTCCCCCAGTTAATAGCCAAGGCGTTTGGACTTCAGGGTCCTCCCTTAGTTAAGGACTAAGGCATTTGGACTTCAGGGTCCTCCCTTAGTTAAGGACTAAGGCATTTGGACTTCAGGGTCCTCCCTTAGTTAAGGACTAAGACATTTGGACTTCAGGGCCCTCCCCCAGTTAATAGCCAAGGCGTTTGGACTTCAGGGTCCTCCCTTAGTTAAGGACTAAGGCATCTGGACTTCAGGGCTCCCAATTCCCCCTTCTGTATGTTCTCTCCCACTTCATCCCAGCTTTGGTGATTCACCCAGGAACATCAGGCTTGATCCCCGAGCTTGTTCTGAGCTGTGGGCTGAAGAAGTAAAGGGGAGCAGGGAGTAGGACATGATGTCAGGGTTTGCGGGATGTGGGGGACTGATGAAGGAAGAAGATATGACCATCACTACAGGGGAAGGGAGAGCAGAACTGTTCATGTAAACCATGGATTGCTTTCTGTCTTTCTGTGAACTGTTTCTCCAATTCCTAACACGTTATGCAATTGTACTTAAAATCTTATACTGTAGAATTTTAATTGTAGAAACACATTGTTTATAGATGCATTAGCTACTTTTCTATTTCTGAAATGAAATTCTATAACTGAAAACAATCTATAAAAAGAAGGGTTTATTTTGGCTTACAGCCCCAGGGGACAGAGTCCATCACCACAGGGGGGATAACTCCATTACAGCATGGAAGGCAATTGTAATTTTTCTCTTCACAAGACCACATTGTTATATTTGCATTTACTGTCTAAGACATGTATTTACAGTTAATGTCTGTCAGTGACCAAAACTTGTACACATAGTTGTAGTCCTAGAATTTGGGAGACACAAGCAACAGCATCTTGAATTCAAGTCAGCTTAAGGTAGCTTAAGGTACCCTATCTCAAAGGACACTTCAAAAATGCAATAGGAGATGACTTTTGGCATTTAAAAATGAATGTTGTAGCAACTTGAAGTTTAGAAGTACATGTGAGAATTTGATGAGAGTGTGTTGATTATTATGTGGATTTCTGCCAAATTGGTAATATCAAATCTTGCAATCCATAAACACAGGGTTTTCGCATTTATATGTATTATTTTAATTTCATTCTATGAATTTTTATCAGTTTTAGATTATAAATTTTTGTATTCCACTTGTTAAATTTATTGCCAAGTATCTTATTTCTTTAACAGATTGTAAGTAAAATTATTTCTTTAAAGCCATTTTCAGATTATTCATTGTTAAAGAAATATAATTAATATTTCTTGGTATTGTTCCTATACTCTGCAATTTTACTGAACCCATCAATTGACTCTAACCATTTTCAATGGATTACTTAGGAATTTTGATAGGAAAAGTCATATACAACTGAACTTTTGGCTAGAAGGATGGCTGAGTGGCTAAGAATACTAACTTCTCATTCAAGTTTAGATTCCCAGCACCCGCCCGACAGATCACAATCATCTATAACTCTAATTCCAGAGGATCCAATGTCCTCTTCTGATTGCCTTGGGCACCAGGCATTTACATGGTACACAGATATACATACCAGCAAAAACTCATATACAAATACAGAGGATCTTACAGACCTCTGTAGACCCTGCACTTGCTTTGGTCTATGTGAGTTCAAGTGAGATTTGCCCATGTTAATTTAGCAGATCTTCTTTTCTTGGTGTTCTCCTACTCTGGCTGTTACACGCTTTCATCTCCTCTTCTGAGGGGCTCTCTGAACTCTGAGGGGCAGCATTTGATGGAATATCCCATTTAGAGCTGTGTTCCAAGGTCGTTTACTCTCTTTGTAATGTCTGACTGTGGGTCTCTGTATTTGTTTCCATCTGCTCAGGAGGAAGCTTCTCTGATGAGGGTTGAACAAGAAACTGATCTTTGAGTATAACGGAGTATCATTAGGAGTCATTTTATCACTACATGCTTTTCTAGACCAGTATTATTTGGTTCTCCTCTAGTTTCCTGGGCTATCTAGTCTCAGGTTTTTGGTCACTTAAATAATAGTTGGGTATATGTTATAACTTGAGTCTTAAGTCAAACTGCACTATGATTGCCCTAGCATATCTTGCAGGTAGTACACTATTCTGGATAAAGGGTCTTTTCTTCCTCCTCCTCCTCCTCCTCCTCCTCCTCCTCCTCCTCCTCCTCCTCCTCCTCCTCCTCCTCCTCCTCCTTCTTTTCTTTCTGGAGGAGAGGGGTTGGTAAGTGAGGCCAGAGCGTGGGGTTGGCCCTCAGGGACAGATCATGGGTCCCCAGCCTCACTGTTTCCATAACTTATAGTCTTGTCAACAGCCTGGGTTGTTTGAGGATTCCATGGGACCTCCTTTGGCCAACAACTCAATTGGATGTAACCCAATCCCTGTACTGGAAGTTTCGTTTGGTGACAAGAGATGACCAGTTTGGACTCTGTCTCCCCATTATTTGGCAATTTCAATTAGATCACCTGCATGTATGTATATATTTCAGTAAGTTCCTACTGTATTAGGTTTCTATGCTACATCTCAAATACTCCTTAACATTAAGCTGTCTCTCCCCATATTGCCTCCTATAATTCCCTCTCCCTTCCTCCCCGCCCCCAACTTGATTCTCCTATTACAGGTCCTGCCTTTCATCCATATCTATTTCTTTCCTTTTCCTACGAGATCTATTTGTTCCCTCTTCTTAATTCTCTACCTACCCTCTGTAGTTCTATGATTGTAGTTTGGTCATCATTGACTTCACAGCTAATGCCTACATATATGTGAATACACACCATAATTGTCTTTCTGGGTTTGGGATACCTTACGCAGAATGATTTTTTTCGAGGTCTATCCATTTGCTGGCAAATTTAATAATGCCATTTTTAAATGGCTGTGTATACTCCATTGTGTAAATGTACCACATTTCTTTATCCACTTTCTGTTGAGGAACATCTAGGATGTTTCCAATTTCTGGCTATTATTAATAGAGTAGCAATGAACATGATTGTGCAAGTGTCTCTGTGAAGGATGAAGCACCTTTTGGTATATGCTCAAGAGCGGAATACCTGGATCTTGAGGTTAGTTAAGTTCCACTTTCCTGAGGAACTACCACACTGACTTCCGTAGTGGCTCTATGACTTTGTGCCTCTACCAGCCAATATGTGAGTGAGCGTTTTCACCAGGATGAGCTGTCACTTGTGCTGTTGATCTTAGCCATTCTTACTGGTGTAAGGTAAAACCTCAAAGCTGTCCTGATGGCTAAGGACATTGAACATTTCTTTAAGTGTTTTTCAGCTATTTAAGTTTCCTCTATTGAGAATTCTGGTTAGATCTGTAGCACATTTTAAAAATTGGGTTATTTGTTTTCTTTATATCTAGTGTCTTGATTTCTTTATACATTTTTTATATTAACACTCTACTGGTTATGTGGATAGTAAAAAATCTTTCCCATTCACTAGGGTGCTACTATGTCCAAATGATGGTTCTTTGCCTGATGGAAGCTTCTCGGTTTCATGAGGTTCCATGTATTAATTGTAGATTTTAGTGCCTGTGCTAACAGTGAACTGTTCAGAAAGCCTTTTCCTGTGCCAATGGGTTCAGGACTATTCACTTTTCCTTCTATCAGGGCTATTATTTACTTTCTCTTCTAACAGCTTCAGTGTATCTGACTTTATATTGAGGTCTTCGATCCATTTGGAGTTGAGTTTTGTGTAGGTGGTCAGTATGGATCTACTTAGATTCTTCTCCATGCAGACATTCAATCTGACCAGCACCATTTGTTGAAAGTGCTGCCTGTTTCGATGTGTTTTTCCACTTCTTTATATACTGTAGATATGTTTTCCATTTGATTCCATTGATCAACATGTCTGTTTTTAGGACAATACCATGTGGTTTTTATTACTGTAGCTTAGTTGTACAACTTGAAATTGTGGGGATGAGACTCCAGCAGTCCTTCTACTATTCGGGACTGATTTTGCACGCGCATATGTGTGTGTGTGTGTGTGTGTCTTTCCATATGAAGTTTTAAAATATCCTTTCAATATCTCTGAAGAATTGTATTGGAATTTTAATGGAGATTGAGTTGAATCAGTAGATTACTTTTGGTATGATGCCATTTATAATATGTTACTCATTTATTTATTTATTATCAGTAACATTTATGTTACCGATCCATGGACATGGGAGACCTTATCATACAGGTCTTTCACTTGCTTTGCTAGAAACATCTCAGGATATTTTATATCATTTGTAGCTATTGTAAAAGGTGTTGTTTCTCTGATTTCTTTCTCAGTTTGTCCTTTGTATATAGCTGTCTCCAAGGCTTACTGTCTTAGTCTACTAACATAGACCTATGCCTGGATGTTTCTAGCCTCTGTACAATACAATCTAGGTCTAGAATGTTTTCAGTTTCTGAGAGACTTGCTACTGAATAAGATCACCCTTTTTAGTTATTTCTGAAGTCTTTCTGGATGGTTCAACTTAGTTGTTCTTGCTCAAACCTTCCTTCCCAAACTGACTTATTCAATCTGGTTTCTCTCCTCTCTCTCTCTCTCTCTCTCTCTCTCTCTCTCTCTCTCTCTCTCTCTCTCTCTGACTTTTGCTCTACTTCTTGGTCTCAAACTGACTCTAGCAGTCTATTCTAATCTTCCGGCTCCTTCTTACTGTCTAGCCTCTTCTGTCTTCACCTGTGTCTAGCTTGTTATCTCTTCAACCTGTCTCTATACAACCCTTCCAGTAAACCTTCCTCCCCTCTGCACTGCCCCTTAAGTAGCTTTTCTTCCCTCTCTGTTCTCATGAGAGTTGGGCGTATCATATTCTATCTGCTTCTTCCTTCTACAAACTAGCTTTACCTTCATTGTTTGGAATTAAAGGTGTGTACTAAAGGTGTGTTAGGGTGTCTGCTAAGGGCTGAACCACACTATTTTTTTCAGTAAATAAATCTTGGGGTTCACAGTGTGATCAAATATCCTGCAACAGGGCTAATAATTTTTGTGAGTTAATTTTGTATCCAGCTATTGGCTGACAGTGTTTATCTGTTGTAGGAGTTTCTCATTGAAATTTTTAGGGACACTTACATCATCTGCAAATGAAGATTCTTTGACTTCTTTTAGAATTTTTATACCCTTGATCTCCTTAGTTTTCTTGTTGCTCTAACTTAAACTCCAGTGCTCTACTGAGTTATGGAGGAAGTAGAAAACCTTGTCTTGTTCCTGATTTCAGTGGAATTGCTTTGAGTTCCTCTCTATTTAAGCTGATATTGGTTATGGGCTTGCTGTAAACAACCTTTATTATGGTGTGGTATGTCTCTTGTATCCCTAATCTCTACAGGACTTTTGTCATGAGAAGGTATTGAATTTTGTCAAAGGCCTTTTCTACATCTAATGAGATGATCATGTGGTTTTTGTCTTTTTTAAAATATGGTAGATTACATTTACCAATTTATGTATGTTGACCCATCTCTGCCTCTCTGGCATAAAGCGGGTCATGGTGAGTGATCTTTTTAATGGGTTCTTGGATTTGGTTTGCAAGTATCTTACTGGGGATTTTTCATTTGTGCCTGTAAAGGAAATTGGTCTGTAATTTTCTTTTTTTGTTGAGTCTTTAGATTATTTGGATATCAGAATAACTGTGGTTTCATAAAATGAATTAGTTAATGTCCTTCCTATTTCTATCTCGTAGAATACGTTGTGGACTATTGGCAATAACTCTTCTTTGAAAGTCTGGTAGAATTTTGCACTAAAACCATCTAATCCTAGACGTTTTTTGATTGGGAGACATTTAATGAGTGATTATTCTTCACGTGGGATTATTGGTCTGTTCAAATTACTTATTTAGTCTTTATTCAGTTTTGGTAAGTGGTATGTATCAAAAAGTATCTATTTATTTTAGATTTTCAATTTGGTGGAGTACAGGATTTTAAAGTATGTCCTTGTGATTCTCTGGATTTCCTCTGTGTGTTGTTATGCCCCACTTTTCATTTCTAATTTTGTTAATTTCAATCTTCTCTCTCTGCCTTTTAGTTAATTGTATAAGGGCTGTGGTTATTATTAACTTTCTCAATGAATTTTCTCAACTCTTTGTTTCATTGACTCTGTACTTTTGTTGTTGTTGTTATATTTTATTGATTTTAGCCCTAGGTGTGCTAAGTTGCTAGCATGAGATCTTTCCAATATTTTTATGTAGGCACTTAGTAGTATGAACTTGTTTCTTAGAACTGCCTTCATTGTGTCCCATAAATTTGAGTATGGTGTGTATTCATTTCCATTCCATTATAGAAAGTATTTAATTTATTTATTTCTGTCTTAATCCATTTTTCATTCAGTAAAGAGTTGTTCAGTGTTCATGAGTTTGTAAGCTCTCTGCTGTTTCTGTTGTTGATATCTAGCTTTAATCCTTGATGGTCTGATAGAATGCAGAGAGTTATTTTAATTTCTTTGTTGAGATTTTCTTTGTTCCTGAGTGTGTGGTCACTTTTGGAGAAGGTTCCATGAAGTGCTGAGAAAAGATATATCTTTTTGTGTTTGGGTGAAATGTTCTATACATATCTGTTAGGCTCATGTGGCTTATAACTTCCACTACGTCCAGCATTTCTGTCAAGTTTTGTCTGTATGACCTTTGTATTAGCAAGATTGAGCCACTGAAGTTTCCCACGATCAGTATGTGAGGGTCAATCTGTGGTTTAAGTTGTTGCAGTGTTTCTCTTCCAAACCTGGGTGTCCTTGTCTTTGGGGCATAGATGTTAAGAATTCCAATGTCGGGCTGGAGAGATGGCTTAGTGGTTAAGAGCACTGACTGCTCTTCCAGAGGTTCTGAGTTCAAACCCCAGCAACCACAAGGTGGCTCACAGCCATCTGTAATGAGATCTGATGCCCTCTTCTGGTGTGTCTGAAGACAGCTACAGTGTACTTATATATAATAAATAAATCTTTAAAAAAAATTAAAAAAAAAAGAATTCCAATGTCATCCAGAAGTATAGCTTAGTGGTATGGTATTTACCTCACTGACACAAGGCCCTGTGTTCCCAGCCCTATAAACTAGGTGGGAAGAAGTACAACAAAAATTAAAATAATTTGATATAAATAAAACCACAAACTTAAAAAAAAGAATTCCAATGGCCTCTTGGTGGAAATTTTTTCTTTAATGAGTATGTCCTTCCCTATCTTTTTTGATTTGTTTTAGTTTGAAGTCAATTTTGTCAGATATAAAAATGGCCACACCAGCTTGCTTCTTAGGTCCATTTGCTTGGATATCATTTTCAAACCGTTTACCCTGGGGTGATGTTAAGGTGTGCTCTTGAATGCAGCAGAAGGATGGATCCTGGTTTTGCATCTATTCTGTCTGTGTCTTGTTATTGGGGGGAACTGAGACTGTTAATGTTGAGAAGCACTAATAACCTATAAGTGTTGATTTCTGTTATTCTGTTGTTGTTGCTGTTGTTGTTGTTGTTGTTGTTGTTGGTGGTGGTGGTGGTGGTGGTGGTGGTGGTGGTGTGTGTGTGTGTGTGTGTGTTTCATTTCTTTTGGCATTGTTGATCTGGAATTATTTATTTTCAGTGTTTTCTTTAGGTTGGAGTTTTCCTTCTAGTATCTTCTTTAGGGCTTCTGTAGACTTGTAGACAGATATTGCTTAAATTAGGTTTTATCATGTAGTGTCTTATTGTCTATTATGATTGGATGTTTTGTTGGGAATAGTAAATCTGGACTGGCATCTGTGGTCTCAGAGTCTGTAGAATGTCTGACTGGGTCCCTTTGGCATTTTGGGTATCCACTAAGAAGGCACATGCTATTCTAATAGGTCTACCTTTATATGTTACTTGGTCTTCTTCTCTTGCCGCTGTTTGTTCTGTATGTTTAGTGTTTCCATCATTATGTACCAAGGTGACTTTCTTTTTCAGTTGCGCCTATTCAGTGTTATATATGTCTCTTGAACTTTTATTAGGCATTTCCTTCTTTAGGTTATGTACATTTTCTTCTGTGATTTTGTTGAAGATATTTTCTGTGCCTATGACCTGCATTTCTAGTCCTTCCTCCATTCCTATTATTCTTAGATTTGGTCTTTTCATAATGTTCCAGATTTCCTGGATGTTTTATGGCAGAAGTGTTTTAGAATTAACAGCTTTGTTTACTCAAGTATCTACTTCTTCTATCATGTCTTCAAATGCCTGAGATTCTTTCTTCCATTGCTTGCATTCTCTTGGTAAAATTTGCTCCTCTGGTCCCTGTTTGAGTTCCTAAATTTTTTCATTTCCAGATTTCCTTCATTTTGGGTTTTCTTTACTGATTCTATTTCCACTTTCAGGTATTGAATGGTTTTATTCATTTCCTTCCACTGTGTATTTTCACAGATTTCTTTAAAGGTTTTATTCATTACCTCTATATGGACCTCTATTGCCTGTATAAAGGCTGCTTAAGGGGTTCTGTGTGTGCTTCAATTATGTTTGGATATTCACGACCTGTTGTGGTAGGGCTGCTGAGCTCTAATAAATACATAATATCCTGGATGTTATTGATTGTGATTTTGCACTGGTGTCTAGGCATCTCAGTTTGGGAAGATTGTAATTCTAGGTGCTGATATCTGGTCTTGTCTTTGTTGGGTGTGCGTTTCATTCTTTAGTCTTTCCTCTCTGGCTCTTAGAAAAGCGGCTGTGCATGGCCTCTGGGTCCTGATAGGTGTGGCACTGGGGCTTCCAGGTAAAATGTGTTTATGGATATTGGAACTTAGGAATGGGGATGGGCTGGGGCAGTGAAGGAGCTTCACAAGAGGGAGAAAACAGGGTGTTCTGCCAGGATCTGCTGAGTTATTCCCCTGTGAATGGGGTCAAAGAGTGTAGAGAGGCTACAGCAGAAGGTCTACTAAAAATCTTGGCATGAGCCTGGGCGATTGGACTCGGAGGGATGGAGGGAAAGATGAAGATTCGCAGTTATCCTACCTGCTTTCCTGGCAGGAGGGGCTGTGGTTCCCAGGAAGTGCTACTGGAGTTGGGGGGAGATAAAGCAGGGAGTAGGAGGGGAGGAAGAGAAGTTTGGGGGGTAGATTTGTGTGATTCACTGGAAAGGAAGGAGTACAGGAAAGAAAGGGAGGCTATAGCAGGTGTCCTGCTACAAAGCTAGGGTGGAAGTGGGGCCTTGACTTGGAGGAGCAGAAGGAGAGGTGAAGATTTGGAATTACCCTACTTGTTTCCCTGGCAAGAGTGGCTTGTGTGTTCTCATGACGTCTCAGTCTATCAGGACCAGCAGCCCAGGAATGGCACCACCCATAATGGGCTGGGGCCTCTCCAATCAGTCACTAAGTAAGAACGTGTCTTCCAGCTGGGTCTCACGGGAGGCATTTTCTCAGCTGAGCTTCCGTCCTTCAGTAGACTTGAGCTGTGTCAACTTGACATGAAACCAGCCAGCACACCCTAGAACTGCTGAGACTGCGGGCAGCGTCATGTCAGCTCTGTCTCCTGACGATAGGAACAGACTCAAGGAGGCAGGGTGTACTATCAAGGTCAAACTATTAATTGAAACACGTGTCTCCTGTTTCATGTCGCTAGCAGGGGAGCCCAGGAGAAGGAATGTTTTTTTATAATGTGAAAATTTTATGTCAATCTAAAATTATTACAAAACAAAAACGTATGAGAGACATCAACATACCATTAAATATGCTTGGGATGGCATTTAGATCCTCATTTAAGCAAACCAGGTGTAAAGAGAGTGTGGGGGTGTGAATGAGAAAGCAGCGTATGTTGTAAGACAGACTGGGTAATGATAAGGAATAATAATAAGGGTGGTTTTCTTTCCTTTTTTCTCATTCATTCATTCATTCATTCATTCATTCATTCATGTGTTCCTTCCTTCCTTCCACACTCACTGGAGTAAACCCGTTCTTCCCCAATTACTTTTGGTCATGGTGTTTATTACAGTAATAGAAACCTAATTAAGACAATGAGATTCAACCTAGTGCTTTACACGTGAGAGGTTAATGCTGTATCGCCAATCTATACCACTATCCTATCCTATTGTTCTTCTGTTCTGTTGTTCTAAAGCACAGAAGAAGAACCAAACAAATAATGGAAGTATTTATTGGTAAAATTATAATTTCTTTAGGCTTTCTTAAAATGCTTCCCAAAAGCATAGTTGGGAGAAAGGATGGGAAGATGAACCGGGTATCGGTACCTGCGGACAGTGGATCAAAGGCGCATGGAGATCTTGCTGTGCTACTCTCTGTTCTACAGCGGTAATGTAGTTCAGTGGTCGAGTTCTTACGGCATCTTCAAAGCCCTGGTTCCATCTCTAGTATCACAAACACACAAAGAATTGTTCCTGGAGTTTCTCTCTCCCTATCTTGTAAGGAAGCACATCTGTTTTTTTTTTTAAACCATATTGTTTTTTTATTAGATATATTTCTTTACTTACATTTCAAATGTTATTCCTTCCGGGTTTCTGGTCCATAGGTCTCCATCCTCTCCCCTCCCCCTCCCCCATAAGGGTATTCCCCCCATCCATCCTCCTTACTGATCACCCCATATTCCCCTGCACTGGGGATCCAACCTTCGCAGGACCAAGGGCTTGCCCTTTCACTGGTGCCCCAACAAGGCTATTCTCTGCTACATATGCAGTTGGAGCCCTGGGTCAGTCCAGCATGTATAATCTTTCAGTAGTGGTTTAGTCCCTGGAAGATCTGGTTGTTGGCATTGTTGTTTTTATGGGGTTGCAAGCTCCTTCAACTCTTTCAATACTTCCTCTAATTCCCCCCAAGGGGGGTCCTGTTCACAGTTCGGTGGTTTGCTGCTAGCATTGACCTCTGTATTGGACATGCTCTGGATGTGTCTCTCAGGAAAGATCTATATCCAGTCCCTTTCAGCATGCATTTTTTAAATTCATAATCCTATCTAGTTTAGGTGTCTGTATATATTATATATGGGCCACATGTGGGTCAGGCTCTGAATGGCCATTCCTTGAATCGCTGTTCTAAACTTTGCTTCCATATCCCCTCCTATGGATATCTTTTTCCCAGTTTTAAGAAGGAGAGGGAGCATCCACATTTTGGCCATCCTTCTTCTTGAGCTTCCTGTGGTCTATGGATTGCATCTTGGGTAATTTGAGCTTTTTGGCTAATACCCACTTTTCAATGAGTGCATACCATGTGTGTTTTTCTGTGATTAAGTTACCTCATTCAGGATGATATTTTCTAGTTCATTCCATTTGCCTATGAATTTCATGAAGTCATTGCTTTTCATAACCGAGTAGTGCTCCATTGTGTAGATGTACTACATTTTTTTCGTTTCTCCATCTTTATTAAATTGGTTATTTCTTATTTACATTTCAATTGTTATTACCTTTCCCAGTTTCCAAGCAAACATCTCCCTAACCCTTCTCCCTCCCCTTCTATATGGGTGTTCCCATCCCCATCCTCCTCCCCTTACCGCCCTCCGCCCAACAATCCCGTTCACTGGGGGTTCAGTCTTGGCAGGACCAAGGGCTTTCCCTTCCACTGGTGCCCTTACTAGGCTATTCATTGCTACCTATGAGGTTGGAGCCCAGAGGTCAGTCCATGTATAGTCTTTGGGTAGTGGCTTAGTCCCTGGAAGCTCTGGTTGGTTGGCATTGTTGTACATATGGGGTCTCGAGCCCCTTCAAGCTCTTTCAGTCCTTTCTAAGATTCCTTCAACGGGGGTCCCGTTCTCAGTTCAGTGGTTTGCTGCTGGCATTTACCTATGTATTTGCTGTATTCTGGCTGTGTCTCTCAGGAAAGATCTACATCCCGGTCCTATCAGCCTGCACTTCTTTGCTTCATCCATCTTATGTAGTTTGGTGGCTGTATATGTATGGTCCACATGTGGGGCAGGCTCTGATGGGTGTTTCTTCTGCCTCTGTTCTAAACTTTGCCTCCCTATTCCCTCACAAGGGTATTTTTGTTCCCCTTTTAAAGAAGGAGTGAAGCATTCCCATTTTGGTCATTCTTCTTGAGTTTCATGTGTTCTGTGCATCTAGGGTAATTCGAGCATTTGGGCTAATATCCACTTATCAATGAATGCATACCATGTGTGTTTTTCTATGATTGGGTTACCTCATCCAGGATGATATTTACAAGTTCCATCCATTTGCCTATGAATTTCATAAAGTCATTTTTTGATAGCTGAATAGTATTCCATTGTGTAGATGTATCACATTTTCTGTATCCATTCTTCTGTTGAAGGGCATCTGGGTTCTTTACAGTTTCTGGCTATTATAAATAAGGCTGCTATGAACATAGTGGAGCATGTGTCTTTGTTATATGTTGGGGCATCTTTTGGGTATATGCCCAAGAAAGGTATAGCTGGGTCCTCAGGTAGTGCAGTGTCCAATTTTCTGAGGAACCTCCAGACTAATTTCCAGAATGGTTGTACCAGTCTGCAATCCCACCAACAATAGAGTATTCCTTTTTCTCCACATCCTCGCCAGCATCTGCTGTCCCCGGAGTTTTTGATTTTAGCCATTCTGGCTAGTGTGAGGTGGAATCTCAGGATTGTTTTGATTTGCATTTCCCTTATGACTAAAGATGTCGAACATTTCTTTAGGTGCTTCTCAGTCATTTGGCATTCCTCAGCTGTGAATTCTTTGTTTAGCTCTGAACCCCATTTTTTAATAGGGTTATTTGTCTCTCTGCCGTCTAACTTTGTGAGTTCTTTGTATATTTTTGATATGAGCCCTCTATCAGTTGTAGGATTCGTAAAGATCTTTTCCCAATCTGTTGGTTGCTGTTTTGTCCTAACAACAATATCCTTTGCCTTACAGAAAGTTTGTAGTTTTATGAGATCTCATTTGTCGATTCTTGATCTTAGAGCATAAGCCATTGGTGTTTTGTTCAGGAAGTTTTCTCCAGTGCCCATGTGTTCAAGACTCTTCCCCACTTTTTCTTCTATTAGTTTCAGTGTATCTGGTTTGATGTGGAGGTCCTTGATCCACTTGGACTTAAGCTTTGTACAGGGTGATAAGAATGGATCAATTTGCATTGTTCTACATGCTGACCTCCAGTTGACCTAGCACCATTTGCTGAAAATGCTATCTTTTTTCCATTGGATGGATTTGTCAAAAATCAAGTGCCCATAGGTGTGTGGGTTCATTTCTGGGTCTTCAATTTTGTTCCATTGGTCTATCTGTCTGTCTCTGTACCAATACCATGCAGTTTTTATCACTATTGCTCTGTAATACTGCTTGAGTTCAGGAATAGTGATTCCCCCTGAAGTCCTCTTATTGTTGCGGATAGTTTTAGCTATCCTGGGTTTTTTGTTATTCCAGATGAATTTGCACATTGTTCTGTCTAACTCTCTGAAGAATTGGATTTGTATTTTGATGGGGATTGTATTGAATCTGTAGATCGCTTTTGGTAAAATGGCCATTTTTACTATATTAATCCTGCCAATCCATGAGCATGGGACATCTTTCCATCTTCTGAGATCTTCTTCAATTTCTTTCTTCAGAGGTCTTGAAGTTCTTATCATACGGTTTTTTCACTTGTTTGGTTACAGTCACACCGAGGTACTTTTATATATTTGGGTCTATTATGAAGGTGTATGTTTCTAATTTTTTTCTCAGCTTGTTTCTCTTTTTTGTAGAGGAAGGCTACTGATTTATTTGAGTTAATTTCATACCCAGCCACTTTTCTGAAGTTGTTTATCAGTTTTAGTAGTTCTCTGGTGGAACTTTTGGGATCACTCTAATATACTTTCATATCATCTGCAAATAGTGATATTTTGACTTCTTCCTTTCCGATCTGTATCCCTTTGATCTCCTTTTGTTGTCTGATTGCTCTGGCTAGAACTTCAAGAACTATATTGAATAAGTAGGGAGAGAGTGGGCAGCCTTGTCTAGTCCCTGATTTTAGTGGGATCGCTTCAAGTTTCTCTCCAATTATTTTAATGTTAGCTACTGGTTTGCTGTATATGGCTTTTACTATGTTTAGATATGGGCCTTGAATTCCTATTCTTTCCAGGACTTTTATCATGAAGAGGTGTTAACTTTTGTCAAATGCTTTCTCAGCATCTAATTAAGTGATCATGTGGTTTTGTTCTTTCAGTTTGTTTATATAGTGGATTACGTTGATGGTTTTCCGTATATTAAACCATCCCTGCATGCCTGGGATGAAGCGTACTTGATCATGATGAATAATTGTTTTGATGTGCTCTTGGATTCGGTTTGCAAGAATTTTATTGAGTATTTTTGCATTAATATTCATAAGTGACATTGGTCTGAAGTTCTCTTTCTTTGTTGGATTCGGTTTGCAAGAATTTTATTTAGTATTTTTGCGTTAATATTCATAAGGGAAATTGGTCTGAAGTTCTCTTTCTTTTTTGGGTCTTTGTGTGGTTTAGGTATAAGAGTAATTGTGGCTTCATAGAAGGAATTTGGTAGCGCTCCATCTGTTTCAATTTCATGGAATAGCTTGGATAGTATTGGTACAAGGTCTTATATGAAGGTCTGATAGAATTCTGTACTGAACCCATCTGGACCTGGGCTCTTTTTGGTTGGGAGACCTTTAATGACTGCTTCTATTTCTTTAGGAGTTATGGGGTTGTTTAAATGGTTTATCTGTTCCTGATTTAACTTCGGTACCTGGTATCTGTCTAGGAAATTGTCCATTTCCTGCAGATTTTCAAGTTTTGTTGAGTATAGGCTTTTATAGTAGGATCTGATGATTTTTTGAATTTCCTCTGATTCTATAGTTATGTCTTCCTTTTAATTTCTGATTTCATTAATTTGAACACACTCTGTGTCCTCTCATTAGTCTGACTAAGGTTTTATCTATCTTGTTGATTTTCTCAAAGAACCAGCTTTTGGTTCTGTTGATTCTTTGTATGGTCCTTTTTGTTTCTACTTGGTTGATTTCAGCTCCGAGTTTGATTATTTCCTGCCTTCTACTCCTCTTGGGTGTATTTGCTTCCTTTTGTTCTAGAGCTTTTAGGTGTGCTGTCAAGCTGCTGATATATGCTCTTTCCTGTTTCTTTTTGGAGGCACTCAGGGCTATGAGTTTAAGGAAGCACCTCTTATTTATTGTTCTGTCTCTGAACCAACCTTGTTCACTCTGACATGTGCATGTAGAGCATCTCTTTGCACTTAGCTTTGGGTGATTCCATGGCATGATAAGGGGTAGAAGATAAAGGGATGGGTGTACCCTACAATCCCAGCATTCAGGAGCTGAGGCAAGAGGGTTAGGAATTCAAATCTGACCTGAGATACACAGGAAATACTTGTTTCAGAAAAACACCCACAAAAATAAAGCTCTGGAGACTTCTGAGGAAGCAGTGATCAGCTATTGGAAGCTTTGATCTAAGAGATGTTGAGAAATGACCATCATTCACCAGTTAAGATACTTTTGGTGCAAGTATCAAAAACCCTAACTCAATTAGTTCAAAAGGAGGCAAATGTTTCATCCCCCAGAGGGTGCCAAAAAAGAAAGATTCTTCCACACTGACTGATACAATGGCTCAACAATGTCAATCCAGTTCTGGGCTGAGGATGCAGGCTGGGGAAGTGTATTTGGTTTCAGTCTCTAGCACCACAGAACTCCAACCTCAAACAAAACAAAATATCATTCTGACAGTGGTGTTACACATCTTTAATTGCAGCATTTAGGAGGCAGAGGCAGGTAGACCTGTCAGTTTGAGGCCAGCCTAGTCTACATCATGAGCTGCAGAACAGCTAGGGCTACACAGAGAGGAACCCTGTGTCTGGAGTAGAAAAATCAGCAACAAAGATGACCAAGTTCTCCTTTTGCTGTATGTACTCTCATTCCAAGTGACATCCAAAGGTCCAGTTGTCTCTCCAGGGTAATCATGGCTAACAAATTGGGACAACTACCCTACAGGTCTATTTCTATCACAAATATTTCCTTGAAGTAAGGAAGCAGGTGTTGCCTCAAATCCACTAGCGGGAAACATTGGGTATCTGATCCAACTAATAGCCAGGGCGATGTGCTTTCCTGTTTGCTTACACAATCAGGTATGATGTGCCCCAGCCTCAACTGGAGGTGGGGGGCTCTTCTTTAGATTCTATTCTTAAGCAAAAGTGGGTCTGCCTGCAAGGAAGAGTGGTAGAGGAATAAACTCAGGTAGGAAACAAATGGTACTTGCCAGAGAGAAAGAAAGAAGTTTTTCTTGTCAACGAGGCTAAAACAGGAAATGGTCCTGAAATGGAAAAGGCTCCAAAGACCCAATGTGGTGGAAATAGAGTTCAGAGAAGGAGATAAGGGGTTCAACAGAGAGAGTGGGCAGTCTCAGCTGTGTGAGACCAGATAGCTTCTATCACTGGCTTCTTGTTTGCTGTAAAGTTACCACCGATTTGGTAGTTTCTAACAATGAGGACTCTTGTGACTACCTTGGATCCAACAGGTTAATCTAACTAGCTCTAGATACCTCCACACAAACACATCTTCAATGTTCCTCTTGCCAGATAAGAGGATAACATTTTCATGCTGCACATTTCTGAAGTCATGTGTTTATTCTAAGAATTGGAAAAGCAGCTTATGCAGAAGGAGCCATGGTCAGTCCTGCAGTCCAGTCTCACTGCTGTATCCATCATAAATGGGGGCTGGAAGAGGAACAGAAGAACAAGAGTGGGAATGGTATAATGGGGACTGCAGCAGTCATTGAGGTGAAATTCTTCAGTGAGAATTTTGTTTCTTAAAAAAGTTATGTGACTCTGTTTTTGTTTTAATCCCAGGTGTGGATAAGGTGTGCTAAGTAGCAGGTGATTGTGATTTGCCCTCATGCACTAACAGTGGCATGATTTTTGTCAGATGTAGATAGTTTAATTTAGGGACTCTGGAGGCATAAATGGGAGAACTCTGAGGTCTGTGGTGGCTACTGCTGGTCCCTACTGGTTTTACTTCCTGC
This sequence comes from Rattus rattus, assembly GCF_011064425.1. Lineage (NCBI taxonomy): Eukaryota > Metazoa > Chordata > Mammalia > Rodentia > Muridae > Rattus > Rattus rattus. Next base: position 36,491,855 of record NC_046167.1, on the reverse strand, counting down.
TACTGTGTTTGCTGTTGTGTCTGCTGGATTGCTGGATATTCTGACAATGAAAGATTGAACTTATTCCTAGAGCCTGAGGCCCCTATCAACAGGAAGTAGCTAAAAAGAGGTCTATGCCCTCTTTTCCCAATAACTTTCTTTCTGTCCTACTAGTGTTGGGGGTTGAAAGGATCCGGATGGAATAAGTGTTGAGTTAGATTTATTAGAACCCAACAAAATAGCTAAACTTAATATACCAACACTTCTCATGGTTTTGAATGGGGAACAATAAATGGCTGGGCTATGATTTAGTTTGAAAGATGCTACATTAGAGTTCAGTCCTTAGAACATTTGGAAAAAAAGAAGTAAGAACATGATGGCTCCTAATTGCCTGGAAGGTAGAAACAGGTGGACTACTGTCTCATGGGTCAGCCTAACCTACTGGATAAGTTCTAGGCTGGGGTACACCATGTTTCAAAACACAAGGTAGATGCCACCCAAACATCTGAGGCTGTCATCTGGCCTTCATGGTATATAGTTAAACATGTACATCTATACAGACATGCACATATATGAGAACACACACACACACACACACAATGAGAATAAAAAGCAGTAAAAGAGGAAGTCTGTATTTACTGATCTTCAAAAGCTTCAGTTGTGGACTATTTTATAGTACCAGAAGGTGGTATGCAAACTGCCAAATTGGGAAGCCAATCCTGTAGTCCCTACCAGCTGTGATATCTATGAATCACAACAATGAACAGTGTAATTAGCCATTGTTCTATTGCCGTGAAAGAGACACTATGGCCATTGAAATCTTATAAATGAAAGCATTTAATTGGGCTGGCTTAGAAATGTCAATGATTTAGACTGTTATCTTCATGGCAGGGGAGCATGGCGGCACATAGACAGACATGATGGCTGTAGGGATCAGGCAGAGAGGAAAACAGTGGACCTAACTTGAGTTTTGAAACCTCAGAGCCATCCCAGTGACATACTTCCTCCAAGGCCACACCTAATCCACAAGGCCCTATGTCCTAATCCTTTCAAATAGTGCTATTCTAATAGGGTGGAGACTAAATATATGATCCTATGAGGCCATAGCCTTTTCAAACCACTACAATCCCACATGGAAAGTTATCTCTGAAGGTGTAATAGTAGCAATAATATCTCAGAAGTAATCAACAGCTGACTAATTGGACTCAAGGCCAACAGGAGGGAAACTCTCTGAGTGAAATTCACTAACTACCAAGGTCCACCAGTCTTAGAGAGGATTTGCTAGCTCACTTTTATTAAGCTCAGTGTACAGTCTTAACTACATTTTTAAACTTATCCTTATACCCTCAGAGCCACGTAATTCTCACCAATCATCAAAAGAAGCTTTTTTGCAGAAGAGATGGAGACCATCACAGAGAACAATTGATTAGCCTTACAAATCAAATACAGAGAACAACTGATTTATTAGGTGTTTAGTTTCAACAGAGACACATCCCAAACAACTTCTGCTTCTAAGGTTCAGTGAACATTACAAAAGAGGAAATTGGAAAGGTAAGAACCAGAGGGAGCAGAAAGTCAGCTATGATTGTGTCTTCCAGAAATCACAGTTAGAAGTATTATCAACTAAAGAACACCTGCGATCAAGGATGACATCAACAGACACGCCGCTAACCTAGACAAAAAGAGCACCGGGCAACTAAGGACTACTGAGAAAGGAGAGTTATTCTTCCCAGGGATGAGGCCCCTAATTGGTCATTCAGTATCAAGTAAATAGTCCTAAAATAATTCACGATTTTATATATGTATATGGGGTGAAAATATATGTATGAAATAATATTTATGCAACACTAAATAAACTCAGCAGGTTTTGTGTGTGTGTGTGTGTGTGTGTGTGTGTGTGTGTGTGTGTGGAACAATTATCACAAAAAGAGGAGTTAGGGAGCATATGGGGGTTGGAGGAAGGAAGGAGATGGGATAGTGATGCAACTATTTTAATTACAATTTGAAAATTGAGAAAAATTTAAAATTGAAATTTGATGAATTAAGTAATGGATGAAAGAATGAACAAGAGAGAATTCCAACCTGGAAAAGAACCTGCCCCCAAGTGACCTGGACATTTAGTGTCTGGTCTCCCCATAAAAGATTCTGTTTCTCACAAAAACCCCTTAAAGAATTACAGGAAAAACAACCAAACAGGTGAAGGAATTGAAACAAAACCATCCAGGATTTAAAAATGAAATAGAAACAATAAAAAAGCACAAAGGAGACAACCCTGAGATAGAAAAACTAGGAAAGAGAGTGAGTCAGAGATGCATAGATGAGAGCATCACCCACAGAATATAAAGAGATAGAAGAGAGAATCTCAGGGGCAAAAGATAACATGAAAAATTGACACAACTATCAAAGATAATGGAAAATGCAAAAAGCTCCTAACTCAAAACATCCTAAGGATAATAGGTATAGAAGAGAGTGAAAACTACCAACTTCAAGGGCCAGTAAATATATTCAACAAAATTATTAAAAAAACCTTCCACAACCTAAAGAAAGAGATGCCCATAAACATACAAGAAGCCTACAGAACTCCAAATAGATTGGGCCAGAAAAGAAATTCCTCCCATCACATAATAGTCAAAACAGCAAATACACAAAACAAATAAAGAATATTAAAAACAGAAAGGGAAAAAGTGAAGTAACATATAAAGGCAGACCTATCAGAATTACACCAGACTTCTCACCAGAGATTATGAAAGTCAGATGATCCTGGGCAGATGCCACACAGACCCTAAAAGAACTCAAATGCCAGCCCAGGCTACTATATCCAGCAAGACTCTCAATTAACATAGATGGAGAAACCAAGATATTCCATGACAAAAACAAATTACACAATATCTTTCCACAAATCCAGGCCTACAAAGGATAATAGATGGAATACTCCAATACAAAGAAGGAAACTACACCCTAGAAAAAGCAAGAAAGTAATCTCCTTGCAACAAAACCTAAAGAAGAGAGACACACAAACATAATTCCACCTCTAACAACAAAAATAACAGGAAACAACAATCACTATTCCTTGATATCTCTTCACATCAATGGACTCAATTCCTCAATAAAAAGACATAGAATAACAGACTGGATACATAAACAGGACCCAGAATTTTGCTGCATACAGGAAACTCACCTCAGAGACAAAGACAGACACTACCTCAGAGTAAAAGGCTGGAAAACAATTTTCCAAGCAAATGGTCCAAAGAAACAAGTTGGAGTAGCCATTTTAATATGAAATAAAGTCAATTTTCAACCAAAAGTTGTGCTAAAAAAAGGGGAAGGACACTTCATATTCATCAAAGGAAAAATCCACCAAGATAAACTGTCAATCCTACAAATCTATGCTCCAAATGCAAGGTACCTACATTCATAAAAGAAATCTGACGTAAAGCTCAAAGCACACATTGCACCTTACACAATAATAGTAGGGTATTTCAACAACCTACTTTCATCAATGGACAGATCATGGAAACAGAAGATAAAACACAGACACATTGAAACTAATAGAAGTTATGAACCCAATGGATTTAACAGGTATTTACAGAACATTTCATTCTAAAACAAAAGAATATATCTACTTCTCAGTACCTTATGGTACCTTCTCCAAAACTGGCTATATAATTGGTCACAAAAGAGGCCTCAACAGATGCAATGAGATTGAAATAATCCCATGCATACTATTAGATCACCACAGACTAAGGCTTGTCTTCAATAACAACAGTAATGACAGAAAGCCCACATATATATGGAAGTTGGACAATGCTCTACTCAATGATAACTTGGTCAAGGAAGAAATAAAGAAAGAAATTAAAGACTTTTTATAACTTAATGAAAAAATGAAGGTACAACATACCCAAACTTATAGGGGACACAATGAAAGCAATGCTGAAAGAAGAAACTCATAGCTCTGAGTGCCTGCAAAAAAAAAAAAAAAAAAAAAAAAAAAAAAAAAAAAAAAAAAACAGCAGAGAGCATATATCAGCAGCTTGACAGCACACCTAAAAGCTCTAGAACAAAAGGAAGCAAATACAACCAGGAGGCAAGAAATAATCAAACTCAGAGGTGAAATCAACCAAGTAGAAACAAAAAGGACCATAGAAAGAATCAACAGAACCAGGAGCTGTTTTTTTGAGAAAATCAACCTGATAGATAAACCCTTAGCCAGACTAACCAGAGGTCACAGAGAGTGTGTCCAAATTAACAAAATCAGAAATGAAAAGGGAGACATAACAACAGAATCTGAGGAAATTCAAAAAAATCATCAGATCCTACTGCAAAAGACTATATTCAACAGAACAGGAAAATCTGGATGAAATAGACAACATTCTAGACAAATACCTGGTACATAAGTTAAATCAGGATAAACCATCTAAAAAATCCCGCAACCCTAAGAAATAGAAGCAGTTATTAAAAGTCTCCCAAAAGGCGCGGAGCTGAAGGACCCACAGCAGCTCCCTGCACCAAATCCGTGGGAGGGAGGCAAGATCTTCAGAGGGCAGACATACCTGGGAAGCCAGAAGAGACTACACTCTGCCCACATTTCTGACTACAGAGGAAAACACTCTTCATTTGGGACCCGGTGCACAGCAGGGGGCCAGGGAAAAAACAGCCAGGCCTCCTGGTTGCCACCCTCACAGAAGAGCTCAAAAGCAGCCCCCAGAGATAACCCCCAGGCCATGGGACCACAGGTAAGACCAACTTTCTGCTCCAAAGCGACCTGCCTGGTGGACTCAGGACACATGCCCACAGGGCAGCTGAAGACCAGTAGACAGGAAAGACTACATGCCTGAAAGCAGAACACTCTGTTCCCATGACTGGCTGAAAGAAAACAGGAAAACAGGTCTACAGCACTCCTGACACACAGGCCTTTAGGACAGTCTAGCCACTGTCAGAAATAGAAGAACAAGGTAACACCAGAGACAACCTGATGGCAAGAGGCAAGCGCAGGAACCCAAGCAACAGAAACCAAGACTACATGGCATCATCAGAGCCCAATTCTCCCACCAAAGCAAACACTGAATATTCAAACACACCAGAAAAACAAGATCTAGATTAAAAATCACATTTGATCATGATGATGGAGGACTTCAAGAAAGACACAAAAGAACTCCTCAGAGAAAGCATGGGAACACATAGAAAATAAACAAGTAAAGCTTATAGAGAGGAATTACAAAAATCCTTTGAATTCCAGAAAAAACACAGACAAACAGGTGAAGGAATTAAAAATGGAAATAGAAGCAATAAAAAGAAAGCACAAGGAGACAAACCCTGGATATATAGAAAACCAAAAGGAAAGAGACAAGAGAGCACGTAGATACTAACATTACAACACAGAATACAAAGAGATAGAAAAAAGAGTATCTCAGGAGCAGAAGATTCTATAGAAATCATACGGACAAAACAGTCCAAAAGATAATGTAAAACGGAAAAGAACTACGGCCCAAAAACATACAGGTAATCAGGACTCAATACGAGAAGATCAAACAAAGGATATAGGTATTGAAGAGAGTGAAGAAATCCCAGCTCAAAGGACCGTAATATCTTCAACAAAATTACAGAAGAAAACTTCCTAACCTAAAAGAAAGAGATGCCCATAAGGCTAAGAAGCCTCACAGAACTCAAACAGATTGGACCAGAAAAGAAAACTCCTCCCCCACATAATAGTCAAAACACCAAATGCACAAAACAAAGAAAAAGATTATTAAAAGCAGTAAGGGAAAAAAGGTCAAGTGGAACATATGAAGGCAGATCTATCAAGAATCACCAGACTTCTCTACCAGAGACTATGAAAGCCAGAAGATCCTGGACAGATGTCACACACAGAACCTAAGAGAACACAAAATGCCAGCCCAGGTTACTGTATCCTGCAAAACTCTCAATTAATATAGATGGAGAACCAAGATATTCCTTGACAAAACCAAATTTACACAACATCTTTTCTACAAATCAACCCTACAAGGATAATAAATGGAAAGCCCAACATAAGGGAGGCAAACTACACCCTAGAAAAACAAGAAACTAATCATCTTGGCAACAAAACAAAGAGAAGAAAAGCACATAAACATAAACTCACATCCAAATACGAATATAACAGGAAGGAACAATCACTATTCCTTAATATCTCTCAACATCAATGGACTCAACTCCCCAATAAAAAGAAACAGATTAACAAACTGGATACAATGAAGACCCTGGCATTCCTGCTGCCTACGAGGAAACACCTCCTGAGAGACAAAAAAGACAGACACTACCTCAAGGTGAGCTGAGAAAACAACTTTCCAAGCAAATGGTCTAGGAAGAGCAAAGCTGGAGTAGCCATTCCTAATATAGAATAAAATTGAGTTTCAATAAAAGTCATCAAAAAGATAAGGAAAGGACATATTCATATTCATATTCCTTATTCATCAAAAGGAAAAAAATCACCAAGATGAACTCTCAATCCTAAAATATCTATGCTCCAAACTACAAACTACATTCATAAAAAGAAACCTTACTAAACAAAGCACATTACCTCACCCTTAATAACAGTGGGAATTTCTTTTATTCTCATCAATGGGCAATCAGGAAAACATAAACTAAACAGAAACATAGACAGACTAACAGAAGTCATGAACCAAATGGGTTAAACAGATATTTATAGAATATTCTATCCTACAAAACAAAGGATACACCTTCTTCTCAACACCTCATGGTACTTTCTCCAAAAATTGACACTGGGTGAATATAGAAACAGGCGTAGATGCAAGTAAAATAATCGAGATCCTATCAGACCACCACCATTTCAAGCTGTTCTTCAAAAACAATAAGGAAGAACGTCCACATATATACATGGAATTGAACAATGCTCTACTCAATGATAACTTTGGTCAAGCGAAGAAATAAAGAAAGAAATTACAGACTTCTTAGAATTTAATGAAAATGAAGATTATAACAAACCCAAACTTATGGGACACAATGAGCTGTGCTAAGAGGAAAACTCATAGCTCTGAGTACCTGCAAAAGAAACAGCAGAGAGCATACATCAGCAGCTTGACAGCACACCTAAAAAGCTCCTAGAACAAAAAGAAGCAAATACACCCAAGGCAGTAGGAGGCAGAAATAAAATCCAAACTCAGAGCTGAAATCAACCAAGTAGAAACAAAAAAGGACTATACAAAGAATCAACAGAACCAAAAAGGCCGGTTCTTTGAGAAAATCAACAAGATAGATAAACCCTGGGCCAGGACTAATGAGAGAGGACACACAGAGAGTGTGTCCAAATTAACAAAAATCAGAAAATGAAAAGGGATACATAACTAACAGAATCAGAGGAATTCAAAAAATGATCAGATCTCACACAAGTGCCTATATTCAACAAAATCTCAGAAATTTCAGAAGTAAATGACAATTTCCCAGACAGGTACCAGGTACCTAAGAACTAGAACAGATAAAACTATTTAAACAACCCATAATTCCAAAGAAATATTGAATCATTAAAGGTCCCCAACTAAAAAGAGCCCAGGTCCAGATGTAGTTCAGTACAGAATTCATCAGACCCACACATAAGACCTCATACCAATACTATCCAAGCTATTCCATGAAATTGAAACAGATGGAGAGCTACCGAATTCCTTCTATGAAGCCACAATTACTCTTATACCTAAACCACACAAAGACCCAACAAAGAAAGAGAATTTCAGACCAATTTCCCTTATGAATATTAACGCAAAAATACTAAATAAAATTCTTGCAAACCGAATCCAAGAGCACATCAAAACAATCATCCATCATGATCAAGTAAGGCTTCATCCCAGGCATGCAGGCATGGTTTAATATATGGAAAACCATCAACATGATCCACTATATAAACAAACTGAAAGAACAAAACCACACGATCATTTCATTAGATGCTGAGAAAGCATTTGACAAAATTAACACCCCTTCATGATAAAAGTCCTGGAAAGAATAGGAATTCAAGGCCCATACCTAAACATAGTAAAAGTCATATACAGCAAACCAGTAGCTAATATTAAACTAAATGTAGAGAAACTTGAAGCGATCCCACTAAAATCAGGGACTAGACAAGGCTGCCCACTCTCTCCCTACTTATTCAATATAGTTCTTGAAGTTCTAGCCAGAGCAATCAGACAACGAAAGGAGATCAAGGGGATACAGATCGGAAAAGAAGAAGTCAAAATATCACTATTTGCAGATGATATGATAGTATATTTAAGTGATCCCAAAAGTTCCACCAGAGAACTACTAAAGCTGATAAACACCTTCAGCAAAGTGGCTGGGTATAAAATTAACTCAAATAAATCAGTAGCCTTCCTCTACACAAAAGAGAAACAAGCCGAGAAAGAAATTAGGGAAACGACACCCTTCATAATAGTCCCAAATAATATGAAATACCTTGGTGTGACTTTAACCAAGCAAGTCAAAGATCTGTATGATAAGAACTTCAAGACACTGAAGAAAGAAATTGAAGAAGATCTCAGAAGATGGAAAGATTCCCCATGCTCATGGATTGGCAGGATTAATATAGTAAAAATGGCCATTTTACCAAAAGCAATCTACAGATTCAGTGCAATCCCCATCAAAATACAAATCCAATTCTTCAAAGAGTTAGACAGAACAATGTGCAAATTCATCTGGAATAACAAAAAACCCAGGATAGCTAAAACTATCCTCAATAATAAGAGGACTTCTGGGGGAATCACTATCCCTGAACTCAAGCAGTATTACAGAGCAATAGTGATAAAAACTGCATGGTATTGGTACAGAGACAGACTGATTGACCAGTGGAATAGAATTGAAGACCCAGAAATGAACCCACACACCTATGGTCACTTGATTTTTGACAAAGGAGCCAAAACCATCCAGTGGAAAAAAGATAGCAATTTTCAACATATGTTGCTGGTTCAACTGGAGGTCTGCATGTAGAATAATGCAGATTGATCCATGCTTATCACCCTGTACAAAGCTGAAGTTCAAGTGGATCAAGGACCTCCACATCAAACCAGATACACTCAAACTAATAGAAGAAAAAGTGGGGAAGAGTCTTAAACACATGGACACTGGGGAAAATTTCCTGAACAAAACACCAATGGTTTATGCTCTAACATCAAGAATCGATAAATGCGACCTCATAAAACTGCAAAGCTTCTGTAAGGCAAAAGACACTGTCATTAGGACAAAACAGTAACCAACAGATTGGGAAAAGATCTTTACCAATCCTACATCTACGATAGAGGACTAGTATCTAAAACTCAAGCAACTCAAGAAGTTAGACTCCAGAGAGCCAGATAACCCTAGTTAAAAATGGGGTAAGAGCTAAACAAAGCATTCTCAGTTGAGGAATACTGACTTACTGAGAAGTACCTAAAGAAATGTTCAACATCCTTAGTCATCAGGGAAATGCAAATCAAAACAACCCTGAGATTCCACCTCACACCAGTCAGAATGGCTAAGATCAAAAACTCAGGTGACCCCAGATGCAGACAAGGATGTGGAGAAAGAGGAACACTCCTCCATTGTTGGTGGGGTTGCAGACTGGTACAACCACTCTGGAAATCAGTCTGGAGGTTCCTCAGAACCTGAGGACGGAGCTATACCTCTCCTGGGCATATACCCAAATGATGCTCTAATATCATTTCAATAAGGAGGGAATAGGAAATATTTAACCTTTTATAATTATTTAAAATTTATACATTTCAGATATAATCATTGCTGAAGTTTTTCAAAAAAAAAGTTGGAATTCTTTAAATTAATAATGGTTCAGAGAAATTTAAGCAAGCTATTATGTCACATATCTATGTTTTCTTACATGTATTTCAGCAAACCATGAAGCTGTTTAGTATTTTTGACATGCAAAAAGGAATTTAGAAAGGAATATGGAGTTTAAAAATATAATTTGAATAAATTAAGTTAAAAACTATTTTAAAAAATAACTGCAAAAATGAGAACTCAGCTTTATAGTTAAGTTCGACTCTTCATTTTCATTTTATAAAGCTAGCAAAAGAAGTATCAGCTAAAAAAATGGCTGATAATTTTGAGACAAATACCGTTTTATCAAATTAGCTGACAGATTTCAGCTAACTGCCATTTGCTTTCAGTTCAGTCTTCCAGTTAAACTAATGTGTCTCTGGCTGTTAAGACACCCATTATTCTTTGTGGTGGCACATACTTTTAATCCCAGCAACGGGAGGCAGGTCATGTGAGTTCAAGGCCAACCTGGTTTGCATAGCCATGACTACATCACCAAGACCCTGTCTCAATACCAAAACCAACCAGCTATTCTTGGCTATCAGGTCCTGTTAAATTTGGTTTTGGGGAATAAGGTTTAAGCACACACATATATAAGTTGATTTATAAAAATGTTTCAGGAAATGTTTTGAGGCAAAATCCTGTAAATTGACAATGAAAGCAGAAAAAAACTATAGTACTTTTATTGAATGCTGTAACTTGTAGAGCTGATTGGAATCTTAGAGATAAGAGTCTAAGAATACAGGATTTGTTCAGATTATATTGTAAAATTTATTTTTCGTTGTAATCCCCCCTCCACCAAAGAAAATATTTAACTGGGGCTGGTTTATAGTTTCTGAGGTTTAGTCCATTATTGTCATGGAGGGAACATGGTGGTATTTACAGGCAGCAGAAGGAGACTGTGTGCCACACTGGGCATAGTTTGAGCATAGAAGACCTCAACACCCCCTCCCCCTGCCAAATGACATATTGCCTCCAACAGGGTCACATCTCTTCAACAAGGCCACGTCTCCTAATAGTGCCACATTCCACTTTCTGAACCCCATAGGCTTGTAGCCATAACACAATGCATAATCTAGCACAGTCTCAATAACATTTAAAAGTTCAAAGTCTCTTCTGAGATTCATGCGATATCTTAGCTGTAATCACCTATAATATCAAAGTCAAAATCAGATCATGTACTTCCAACATACAATGGTGTAAGGTAAACATTATCATTCCAAAACATAGAGAAGGGAGCATACTGAGGAAATACTGGACCAAAGTAAAGCCAAAAAACCAGCTGTACAAACTCCAAACTCGGCATTTCTGTGTGTGATGTCAAATTCAGGTCCCCAACCCCTTTCACCTTTGTTGACTGCAGCACATTCTTTCTCTTGAGCTGGTTATACTCCCTGTTTGCAACCTTCCTTTGATGGGTATCACAGGGATCTGTGGGTTTACAGGGAAATACAGGCTTCACCTTCGAAGCTTCACACAATGGTCTCTCTGGTCTCCTTGCAGGGACACCCCTACCATACACTTGGTCTCGGTGGCTTTCCTTAGTCTTAGAGGACGATTCCCCTTTCTATCTTTGACTCTAATGCCAGAACCATGTGGTCGAGGCTGCCAACTTCTGCTTCTTACTGGGGCTGAAACATGACCTCATCTTTCAATTACATCTTCTGCAGCTTTCTGTTTCCAATGGGTACCTTTATTGCCTATGCTTAGCTGGCCTTGAAATCAAAGATTTACCAGCTTCTGCCTTCTGAGTGCTGGGATTAAAGGTGCACACCACCAACCTGGCCCTAAACGTTCCTTTAATTCCTTTTCACTTTTAATTACTTTACACAAGTTGGAAGCTTAGCTGGATAGGGTCTTGCCCTGTGGTTACCATGCCCTTTATTCCATTTATCATCCAGCTTTTCTTTAACCATTTTTATGACATCGAACACTGGATTTCTCTCCATTCTCTTTTCTCCTCAAATTGTACATTTTATATTTTTCCTTGCTCAGCTTGCTCCTTTTCATTGTAGATCTGCATAATTGTGTCCACTAATAACCATAAAAGACAGTTCACACTAGGCCATTTTGAGATTTCCTCTACCAATAGAATTAGTTCAAAACTTTTCAGTTTAGCTTTAGGTAAACTTTTTGGATATAAGTAAAAAGCAGCCACATTCTTCACCAAAATATCACAAAACAGTCTCTGGGCCATATACTAGTATCCTTCTCCTCTGAAATCTCTTGAGTCAGGCCAACACACTTCGAATCATTCTCAGCACCACTGTCTTCAGTGTTCCTACTAGGATGGTCCATTAGGCACTGCTTAAAGCATCTCACCGATTTCCTAATCCACATTCCTCCAAACAAAAGCATGGCCAGGTCAATCACAGAAATACTCCAGTCCCTGATGCCAACTTCTCTCTTAGTTAGCACTTCTGTTGCTGTGACGAGACTATCATGATAGGAACATGGCAGTATGCAGGCAGATATGGTAGCTGAGAATTCTACATCTTGATTCACTGGAAGCAGAAGGAGACCATGTGCCACACTGGGCATGATTTGAGCATAGATCTCAAAGCCTGCCCTCAGTGAATACTTCCTTCAACAAGGCCATACCTGCTCCAACAAGGCCATACCTCTTAATATTACCACTTTCTATGGGCCAAGCATTCAAACATGAGTCTATGGGTGCCATACCTATTTATCTCCACTATAATTCCCATTTTCACTTTAGTGATTCCTCACATGTTCCTCCAGGTCTTTGATGAGGCTAAGATAGGAGCTAGTGCTCCATCCATCCATCCATCATCCATCCATCCATCCATCCATCCATCCGTCTCTTCTATTGTAGTTGGCACAGTATAGTTATTTTTAAATCTGTTTTCTCAGTATTTAAATAAGTATATGTTCTCCTGACCTTTTTAATATGCTAGGCTCTCACCAGTTCAGTAAGGCATTCCTGGGCTTGGGTAAGTATCTTAAGTAGCTGGTACTTTAGCTGTGTACCAACATAAACCTGGTTAAAGCTCGACACTGATACGTGGTTGAAGTGGAAACTACTAGTTTCTTTGGAAAGTTGATGTTTTGCTGGGGCACGCAGGTGAAAGGGTGTCTTGCTAAAGCAGACGTGTGAAAGAACTGTTTTCCTGAAGCAGACACAGGTGGAAGGATGCTTTGATATAGCAGACATGTGAAAGGATGCTTGATGAGTTTTAGTATGTCCTACAGATAGTGGGAGACACACACTGAGCACTGGCTTGGTTTGCTCTGCCTCACCATTCTTCACCATCGATATGCATGTATTGGCTTGCCTTACATGATGCTGTTGAGCTCAACTTGTGGTAATGCCACCATTGAGAGAAACTCACCCAAGAACTGCTCTCGAGGTCCCGGAAGCAGCCTGCCGCTTCTGCAGGCTTGTTGGTGAGTTTGGTGGTTTCTTCAGGATTGAACTACAGCTGCTGGATTGTACTTGATTTCTGCCTGCTGAGAGGACTGAACTGAAGCTGCTGGTTCATGTGTGGTGTCTGCCTGCTTAGAGGACTGGTCTGCAGCAGCTGAGTTGGACTGAATTGCTGCCAAAGAACATTGAGCTTGTCCCCAAAGAACTATTGCTGTACAACCCGACTTCTCCCATATCCTAATAACTTTTCCCTTCCACTACCTCTGCTGGGAGGTGGGCTAGAGAAGAGGTTGAACCCTTATTAAAAGTAGGTTGCAAAAAAAGGTTTATGCCTACATGTGGTAGTTGTACATATTTAAAGAATACAGCATGACATTTCATTACTTGTAACCAGGTATAATTTCCATGTTAGGTGGCACATTTATCATTCATTTCTCATTAGGAGGATTAAAAATTCTGGTTACTATTTACTTCAATTAATTGTTGATTACAGTTATTCTACTGTGCTTTAGAACACTGTTACTTTTCCTAACGACACCTCTGTACCTACTAGTCATCCTCTCTCCATCCTCTCCCTGATACTTCCCTGATTCTGGTAATCATTTTCTCCATCTTAGAGACCAACTGGCTACCAGTGGTTGCATCTCTGACCCACCCTTCCTTCCAGGGTCTTCATACACCATCATCTCTATATTAGTCATTGGAATTATCTTTCTGGCCATGCTGGGGATTGAACCTAGTGCTTTGAGAACACTACACCAGAACAATTAATTTCTGGTTGTTGTGAGTTACTAGAACTGGGCAGAAGGAAGATGAAGGATCCAGTCATCCAGGACTGAGTCCTGGTCTGGCCTCTTTAGCCAATGAAGGCCACCTGGTCTCTGCAGTTTCCTTCTGAGCGTCCTCTCAGTGCTAAGATTTAGCACTGAAGTGAGAAAACTTGAGTCTCTGGATCCTTCAACTAGTTTTCTAGTTCCTTCTTTTTATTCCAACATGCCAGATAAAACATATAGATTCCAGTTATTTCGTGGTTTAACCAGTGATAACTGATGTCAAACAGATTCTTACTAAAGGGGGAATTAACTGTAACAGTTACAAGGGCACTGGAGAAATTAGTGTGCAGGCTAGCTCTGTTTGCTTTCAGTTCAACTTCCACTCTTATTGGCTGGTTCAAACTCCCTGTTCTTAGGTGGAAGATGCAGGTACTGAAATACTTTAGATGCTGTTTTTCCTTGGGGTTTTGGAAAAAGAATATTGTCCTAACAGATTGCTCATGAAGATTATGATGGCTTGAGGGCTTCTATTAAATAGATTTTGAGAATATAGCTCAGTAGATAAATGCTTGCTTTGCATTCATGAAGAGGTCCTGAGTTTGATTACCAGCACCACAAACAAAACAAATACCCAGCTGGGCAGTGGTGGTGCATATCTTTAACCCCAGCACTCCAGAGGCAGATGCAAGTGGGTCTCTCTGAGTTCAAGGCTAGCCTGGTCTACAAAGTGAGTTCTAGGACAGCCAGGACTGTAATACAGAGAAACCCCATCAAACAAACAAATAAACAAAACCAAAACCAACCAACCAAACAAAAAACCCCAAACCAAACCAACTCCCCCAAAAAAAAAAAAAAAAAAAAAAAAAGCAAAAGTAACAACAAAAAACCTCTTGCATCCTTTCTCATGCCTAGAAAGCTGGCCCTTTACCTCCCCACCCTCATCCTCTCATTCTGCATCTCTGCCAACATTATCTGTAACAGCTGGTAAAGTAAGAATATCATTCTGTAAACATCAATTACCACCACAAACATTTTTAGAAAAGGAAGTTTA